>NC_137688.1:59259030-59271530 GCF_963989245.1 Nansenia antarctica | reverse complement strand
ATGCAGGCAACAGAAAGTCATGGCAATAAGGGGAATGTCGTGTTCCATATGAAAGACCGCACCAAGGGTCAAAAGTGTGATTAGAATATAAGGGCAAAAGTGTGATTAGAATAGACATCATTATTTCTTTTTGGAAAAATCATTTTACGCATGAAAGATCACTAAATGTTCTTTACAAGGACAAAGCCTTTGTCTGATAAGCGATTGCAATGAAATTACAATAATCTGAACAATTGAACACAATTAGAATGATTCAGCCAATTAAAATAATAATTGTTTCCCAGTGAGTAATCTTAACGCTTCATCACTTCAGAGAGTCTCTCAAATCACCTCACTCAAAGAACTGGTAGGGATAAATGGTGTTTAAGTGTGATAGTTCATTAGTTCTTTAAGTTCAAATTCTTGAGTCTCATATACTGTGTTAGACAGTGCTTCCAAAATCATACAGAATGTCATGCACAAAAGAAGGCCTATTCCCAAACACTAGACTGAAGACTGTAGACTAAAGACCCACCTCTTCAGGCTGCACCTTAGCTGTCCTCCCTGAAGCTTCCCCTTCCTCCTGTCAGTTGTGGTTTTTTTCTTCAGGTCTTATATCCTATGCATTAATAGGTTACTGTTGTTTGGTTGAGTTTATCTGATTAAAGTCTTTTTTATTGTTGTAAGTCGCCTTGGTCAAAGCCATCTGCCAAATGCCATAAATGTCAATGTAAACAGTTCCTGTTCTGTAGCCTAACACTGGTGTTCCAAGAAGACCTCTCTCTCGTTTTGGTGTTAGCCTTTCAGTCCCTCTCGTAATCTCAAAATGTGAGCCCCCCTGGTTTAAATGTCTGTTACAATTAATCCCCAAGCAAACCTGAACACTAAATGCTACAAAGGTAAACATGACACCTTTCTGCTAATTTTAAAGCAAGGTTTCTTCTTCTTTTCATTTGAGTTTTTAAATGAGGAAAAGGGCCCTGTGCAAAAGTGTGGGAACCCTTTTGGATTATTCTTTGTTACCTTTTGAGAAGATGATTACTAAGGCCCAGACCAAAGTGATTTAGTCGTTAGGGCTTCAATGAGTCAGCTGAACATAATCCCAGGGTTGAACTATAATTGTGAAGTAACTCCATGCCTTCTAAAGGGCTCTGCACACAGCGTGCGATTTCTGTTGCGTGTCAACGTTCCATTTTGAAGTTTGAATGGAAGTCTATGAGAACATCGCATTTACCCACACACGGCCCCGATTTTAATCGCACGGCGAACATTCGATTCCATTCATTTTGAATGGGACAAAGCACACGGCGTGCGAGTTTTGTCGCACTGTCAAATGAATGGAATCGAATGTTCGCCGTGCGATTAAAATCGGGGCCGTGTGTGGGTAAATGCGATGTTCTCATAGACTTCCATTCAAACTTCAAAATGGAACGTTGACGCGCAACAGAAATCGCACGCTGTGTGCAGAGCCCTTAAGGTATCCGACTGCAGTTGCTGTTGTGTCTGGTGTTAAAAACCATGGGTTCCTCTGAGATCTGGTGAGAAGAACCCACACATCAATGCGAAAGAGCTGCAAAAAAGAGTAGCAGACACTACTACTAGTTGTTCACAGGACAACAATACAGCGTACCTTAAGCAACAATGACCTACATGGCAGAGTTGCCAGAAAGAAGCCTTTCCTACGACCTCAACACAAAATGAAGCATCTGAAGTATGCAAGCGAAAACCTTGAGAAACCTGAAGCCTATTCATAGCTTTCATGTGACGTCACAGCATAGTGGAAACGCCCACCTGACGGGCAAAAGGCACTTTTTGCGGGCAAAACCCACGGGCAAAACCCACTTTTTGCGGGTTAATAACTTTGATTTCCCGTGGGTTAGGAAAATAATTCCAACGTGTCCGGAAAGAGGAGGAGCCAGGGAATCCAAAAGTTTTTGAATGGAGTCGATCCTCCACTCCTATCACAGTGGACACAGCAAGGAGCGAATTAGCGGTAGAACTCCCGAACGCCCGGTTGATCGAGTTTCGTATTAAAAGTATATGTTCTCGGGGTGTCAGCGCGGTGTGTAAGGGCTCAAAATGACCGTATACTGATGGTGAATTTAGAGAAATTAAAACTGTGTTTGTAGCACCTCCATAGCCGGTGTTATTCACGGTCAAAGCCGGTCAAGGAGGCACCCTTTGCGGCTTAATAACTTTGATTCTCCGGGGGTTACGGTAAAAATTCCAACGTGTTCGGAAAGAGGAGAAACCAGGGAATCGAGAAGTTTTTGAATGGAGTCGATCCTCCACTCCTATCACCGTGGACACAGCAATGAGCGAATTCCCGGGTAGAAATATCCCCTCGACCCGCTGTCAGCGGGAGTTCCGTCCAGCAGCGGTAGAACTCCCGAACGCCCGGTTGATCGAGTTTCGTATTAAACGTATATGTATACAACAACCTGTAGCGAATACCCTGGCAATCTAACAATTATATTAGAGTGTATAATGCATAAACTGGGCATAGTCATGGTCTTTGCTTGGCTGGCTGGTTGGCTGCATTAACCTGTTGTTGTTACTTGTATGTTCATTACGTTACTTCAAATGAATGCCCCCTAAGTCAAATCCATCAACTGAAGATAACTCGTGAGTTTAGAATGAGAAGGTTCTATCTCCGTTTAGAATGATAAGGTTCTATCTCCGTTTAGAATGATAAGGTTCTATCTCTGTTTAGAATTATAAGGTTCTATCTCCGTTTAGAATGAGAAGGTTCTATCTCCGTTTAGAATGATAAGGTTCTATCTCCGTTTAGAATGATAAGGTTCTATCTCCGTTTAGGGTAGTTCAGAGATATTGAGCGTCAAAGTTTTGACATTCCATTATGTTTTGTGAGATGGAACCTTTGTATTTTATTAACCGTTTGCGTCCACTTGCCATGTTGCTATGATACTTTTTGCCCGTCAGGTTGGTGGTTGCTAGGGAAGAAACCACGTGACTGAAAGCTATGAATTGGAACAATGTGCTTTGGACTGACGAAACGAAAATGTAACTTTTTGGCCACAACCAAACAGTGTTTCCTCTATATGCATTTATTGGTGGCGGGCCGCCACCAATGAATTTCCTCCGCCACTAATTGATTCAGACAGTCCACTTTGATTCAGGCTGCGCAGAAAGGCAGCGAGTTATTATGACCGGAGAACAGAAAAAAGCAGATTGAAGCTAGATTTAGGCCGCTTCCAGACCAACATTTCGTTACGATTTAGGGATAGTTATTTACAATATGTTACAATGTTGCAATTAACCTCGTCGTTTGTGTTCGCACTGCAATCGAGACTCTCAACAGGCACGCGGCGCGAGGCGACGCGCTTTCAAAACAGTTTTGTGATTGGTCCGAATTTAGCGGGACACACGCCGGTGCCTTTAATCCCGTATCCTAATCGAAAATGCAACATCATCAGCGACGACTGTGGGTTATTGCATTTACTGCTGTTCTCTGGTTCATGTTCTTATACCAGTGCTCCAAGGACGTGTCGTCCATATAAGCAGAGTAAGCAGTGCTTACCCAACGAAAAAATAAAAAAGGACAGTGAAAATATTAAAATAAAAGTGCATGTAACCGTTTGTTTGTTTTCATTAAAAGAGTCGTATTTTAGGTCCCAGGGCAGCAGGAGTCATTCATTTTGACGCCACCTGCATGAGTAAGCACTCGCTATTCTGCTTGCTTGCATTGCGTTGCATTATAAGCACTTCTCTCTCTGCTTTCCCTCGCGTACATTCGAATGCGTGAAAATGTCTTTTTTATTTTTTTCGATGCTTCAGCCCGCTGTTTAATGTGGCCAGGGTAAGCATGCTTACAGCCAATCAGTAGTTCTTTCATTCCGATAAGAGCTACTGATTGGCTCTTATCACTTTCAAGTTCACTTAAGTTTCACACTACTTTCTCTCGCCCGGCAGAATAGCTTATGCTACCTAGCTCAAACGATCTAAATTATAATAATCAATAAGGATAACTTGCTTGATTTTGTGAATATGGACATTACTGTCAGCGACCTAAAGGGATTTCGTAGACTGGACTGGACTGGAAAAAGCCAGCCGAAGCCACCGGTCACCGATCTTCACACCCAGAAAGTCGCTAGGGGCTACAGCAAGCCTGGTATGAGCGGTTTATATGATTTATATGATTGGCGAGGCTGGTGGCGATCTGTGCTTGTTTATATGGTTTGAGTACTGCTGTGCTGCTGGTTATGATTTCTTATTTAAGACTTCCTCTGCTTAATCAATCAATCAGAGAGCTGCTTAATCAATCGCTGAGATAGGCCTAATGTCGCTGTCCGTGCCTTCTGGACCAAAAGTGTTTGAGAGAGATAGAGAGGGAGGGTTTGTGATGTGATGTCAAGTGCCTATGTGACAAAGTGTGAAAAGAAAGTGTGTTGTGAGTTTACTATGGAGGATGGAAACGGTGTGTGTCTGTGTTGTGCATGTGTGCGTTTGCAATGTTGAAACTGGACTTGAAAAGATCTTGGTTCAAAAAAGATTGAACAATGAGCACCCCTGATATAGTCGAAACTGGCAACCGTTTTTTTTTGGTTTTGGTAATCTGATCACAAAGTGACACTATAGTTTATTAGCGGGTTCTAGGGCATCACAATTGCATTTCCTTGAAACTGTCTATATCTTATGCTTACCCAATCTAAAAGCTCACGGCACGTGCCTGCAGTGCTCAGTATAGAGTATTTTAAATTAACATTCGTAATGTATGTCTCTGATGTTCATGGTCAATTAAATCAGCCTATTTTGTGAAACAAATAATGTTCCCGCTAATGGGTTAAACAAGCCTTCTCGCACCTAACGTGCAAGCACCTAGCTTCGAACTATTCATAGCAATATGCGCGGGGTTGGTTTTCTTTAACTCAACTGATAGCATTACCTTGCTGTTGTTGTTTACCGAATGCTCCATCTGACTGTCACACTGTGATTTGACTTGTGTGAACAGTTAATGAGTAACGTTAGCCCGTTTTGTGCGTGTACTCTCATGTAGGCCTACTTCGTATTGATCTTTCTGTGTGTGTGTGTGTAATGCGCGTTCGGCATGTTCCGCTGCAGCTGTAGGATATATTGGTATTTGATCACCTTCTATATAAAATCACCTGCTCGGCTTTAATGACTTAACCGCTATTTAAGAAATTATAATTGTTGCCACCCTATAGTTTTTGGTGAAACTACGTCTTTGTTTTGAGCGCCAGTGCGCGTTTTATGCACGTGACCCGAAGCATGCCTCAAAATCAACCATGAAGTACCTCCAGGAAAGACGGATGAAGGATTTGGAATGACCATCACAGTCCCCAGACTTGAATATTATTGAAAATCTGTGGAGAAATCTCAAACATGCCGTGCATGCAAGACGGCCGAGCTAGAGGTGTTCTGCCAGGAAGAATGGGGAAAGATTCCCCAAAACAAGAATTGGAAGACTCTGCAAGCTGTTATAGTTGCCCGAGGAGGAGTTACAAAGTACTAGCTGGCCTTTTTCCTTGTTTTATTATTTTTAAACTGTAAATAGAATACATAAAATGTATCTTGCTTTAAAATGTGATGAAATGTGTCATGTTTAACTTTGTACCATTTAGAGGTTAGGTTGGCTTCTTTTCACTTAGATATTAATTGTAAAGGGCATTTTGACTAGGGGTGCCCACATTCTTGCACCCCACTGTATATGCAGTGGCGTAGCGGACGGGCCCGCAAGCGACGCACCGCGGGGGGGCCCCAGCCACTAGGGGGCCCCCTAACATTGGATCCAAATTTTTTTTTTTTTTTTTTTTTAATAATTTAAAAAAATATAAAACAAAGAAAATAAGTGGCCCTTCATTGTGTCAACCTTAATTTTAATATATAGGCCTATATTTAAAAATATATACATAGTTAGCCGTATCCAATAGCAACATGACTTTGACGTCACACGTAGGCAGCGAGACACAAGGAAAATGAGCAAGCGAAAATACAATACAAAGTACAATAAGCATTCTTTAGGTGGTGGTAGATTCTCTATTCGGACATTATAGCCGCTATATGTGGGACTGTCGGTCCGATATTGTAAAAAAATAAAATAAACAAATTATGTTTACGGAAGTACATGTCTCAAGTATTATCTCGGCGGTTAGTCGAGTGAAAGAAAAACAACATACAGATGATAATTCACACAATATAATACCACGAAAACGTACAGCACTAAACAATAACATTTATTTGGGCAGCATCATACTCAAACTCAGGCAGAAGGGCAGGGTCCGGCCAGGTTCACAGTCACAGGCTGTCAGTTTTTCTATTCTACTATTCTATTCTACTTCTGCTGTCTGCGTCTCCCTGGGTATTCCTAGACCAGATGGCAAACATTAAAGAAATGCCACAATATACCAGGACTTAAGAAACGAGATGTCCAACAAAGGATTTGACTAACCCTGGCCAATTTTACGCAACAAGTAGACTCTGATGCAGCGGAGACAGGGTTGCCAGATGGGCTGGTTTTTGGTGGATTTAGAAGTTTTTAGATTGGTTAGGTTGGAAATTATCAATCCCATCTGGCAACCCTTAGCGGAGAGTCTACAGCTTGTATGTTTACAGATATCGCGCTGCTGTGCACACCACACTTTGTTAAAAGAAATAAAGCTTGTACTTTTCTACTTATAATACATGCTACTGATGTAGTCTACCATTTGGTTTTAGCTATTGCTCTCACTTGTTTGTAGCTTTTGCTAAGTCAAGCATTTAGAATGTAGAGTGCATATTGCGAAATTTCGCAACGTCAATAACGCATCGGCTTCTAAAAAACGCACTTTTTTTTTTTTTTTTTTTTTTTTTTTACTCCGTTGCGAAAGGGCCCCCACCGCCACCTTGCGGGGGGGCCCCGGGATTTTGCGCTACGCCACTGTGTATATGGTCTTTAGTGTGGCCTGGTTTTGAGGGTTAACCCTTCAGTACCTCTCATAGATGGTCTTTAGTGTGGCCTGGTTTTGAGGGTTAACCCTTCAGTACCTCTCATAGATGGTCTTTAGTGTCGCCTGGTCTGGTATGCTGTCGGTCTCCTCCAGGAAGAGGATGAGCCAGGACGTCCTGTAGGGCCACTGTTCTGTCAGGTTAATCCAGGACGCCAGGCGGTCCCAGTTAAAGGTGATCTGATTGGCCCTCAGTAGACGGCCTATAGGACAACAAGATATGTGTGTGAGTCTAAAATATGCTCTCCTCCGTGATATCCACCGATAATCGATTCCAGTCCACTGTGATCAACCCAGTGAAAGACATTGGTTGGTCCTAGGTGCGACCTCGTGTTACTCACCTGTGACGGACACTATGTTGAGCAGCCTCCTCATGGTCTGAGGGCTGATGTCACTGAACCAGTCCTCTGTGACGAGAAGCTTGGTGAGGTCAAAGGACATCTGCCGGGTGACCGTCCTCTGCATCTGCCTGCGTCGGTACGTGTCCTGAGGACAGAGACATCATTTGTGTGTTTGTGTGTTTGTGTGAAGGAGGACGTACTAACCATAACATGCATCTCAGGCGGAAATCATACTCGGATCATATGGGACAGCTGTGGGAAACACTTCACATGCCGATACAGCACCACATCTCTCAAACCATGCTGAGGAAATTGGGAATCATTGAAAAAAGTTAACAAATGAGGTCTGATATTTGGCACTCCACATAAAGAGAGCACCTGGTTTTCATTAGGGGGGAGGGGGTACTGCAGGGGTTAGGGTTATGGGTATAGGGTGTTATTAGGGATGGGTTTTTTGTTACGCAGAGCAACACACCAAGCTGCAAATCATGTGGCGCATCATGTGGTCAAAAACAGACTTTATTGGATTAGACTCATTGGATTAAAGTCACAGTAAATGCGGTAGCTGGACATATTATGATGACTTATATGTCTTAATCTACACAGTGTGTAATTGATTCCTATGCAAATCAAAGACCCTATAAAAACTAAGACATTAATTCCAAAACTAACTATTATCCTTGCATTAAGATGGACTCAGTTCAACTTATTCAGTGATTTGTTGATGACATTTTAGCATTTTAGCAAATGTTAGTATCATAGTGTCATAGCAAAGGGTCTGAATACTTGAGGTATTTCTGTATTTCAATTTGAAAACATTTACAGAAATGTCCCCAAAAATATTTTCGCTTTGTCATTCTGGGGTATTGTGTGTGGATTGATGGCAAATTATTTGAATGTAATCCGTTTTAAATTTAGTCTATAACACACAAAAAATGTGTGAAGGGATCTGAATCTTTCCAAAGGCACTGTAAACACACACACACACACACAGTGCTGTCATGTACAGTAGGGTCTCTCACCCTGCGGTTCAGGGTGGTCTTGCTGCCAAACTTGGTCATATCTCCAATGCTGTGCTGGGACAGCTTCCTGTCCAGCTCCTCGTGCCAGCCTACAGACAGAGAAACAAGGAGAGGAAGGAAGGGGATGAGAAACCATAGCAACGTAAAAGCACAATACCAGTTACCATATATTCCGGACTATAAGTCACACTTTTTTTCATAGTTTGACTGGTCCTGCGACTTATAGTCAGGTGCGACTTATATATCAAATTCATATTCATATTCAGTGATGTGGAATGAGATCGGGAGCTTGGTGAACTTGCTTACCGGTAACTTGCTTCTTGGGCTTGGATTTTGTGAAATACATTTCTAAATAAATGTGTTTTTTTCCTCTTCATGACACATTTTTTGACTGATGATTGACTTATACTCCGGAGCGACTTATAGTCCGGAAAATATGGTAAATCATTGAACCCATACAGTACAGTCATAGACACTGCAGGTCAAGACTGACGTCCTACCGTCTGCGTTGCCGGCGTCTCCGTTGGCGGGGGCGGCAGCGCACATCTTCCGGGCGCTGCTGAGGCCCCTGCTGTTGAGGAAGACGGGCAGGTGGACGATGTTCCGCATGTAGTCGTGGCCGTTGATGTTGGAGTCCCTCAGGACGCTGTTGAGGTTCTGGTTGATGGCCTTGATGATGATGTGGGGGTCGCTGGCGAAGATGGAGATGAAGGGGCCTTTGGAGAACAGCACCCTCACCTGGGGAGGGGGGGGAGAGTTAAACCCGGGCACGAGCAGGGAGCAGAGGGGGTTATTCATGGAGCACACAGGCAGGAACACATACAGAGAGAAACAGTAAGGCGTTGAAGGACAGTATACCTGGTGGACAAAAGGAACATTCATATTGTTACTTCATACTATTGCTAATTACTGGAATTTCACAAAACTAAAAAACATACTTGATTGCAACGCTGCAGTCTATTGTGTCACTGGATGTTCTTTATTGTAAAGTTGCTTACTGTGTATGAGACATGAGATTAACTTGATTGTAATGTCTCCACGTTACTTTGTCCTGTCCTTATCTACGACGTGTCTCACTGTTGTTCACACATGTTAATCATTCTCATGCAAGTTTTCACAATGTAAAAAGGACAACTCCCCCCAAAAATATATTTAGTGACTGCTATCAAAAGTCTAGAAATTGCTTTAAATGTACAAGGAACGTCGCTGATTCAAAAGCACCTTTCATTGAATGTCAATGATCTCCCCAGGACCAAAGATCCTATAAGCAAACGAGTAGCAGCCGCATCAGAAGACTACTCAAATGATAGGTTTATCAGTTTAGAGTGAATTGTAATACTATAACAAGATCAATCATGACAACTTCTGGGATATTTATGTCTGTCTGTGTATAACTAAGTCTTCCTTGTACACAAAAAACCACTCCTTTGTACTCCTGGGAAAAACCTCTACTACTTTCAGAGGATTTTTACATTTTATTTACTGGCAGAAGCCCAGAGGAGAGAATGAGATCGTTGGAAAACCAGTTGGTCAAAAAGCAGAATGTTACAGCGCAGGACGTGTGTGTGTGTGTTAGATCTACAGTATGTATGGTAAATGGACTGACTTACTATATAGCGCCTTTATCCAAAGCGCTTTACAACGGCCTCTCATTCACCCATTCACACACACATTCACACACCAATGGCGGCAAGCTACCGTGCAAGGCGCCGGCCCGCCCGCTCACTGGGAGCAATTTGGGGTTTAGTGTCTTGCCCAAGGACACTTCGACATGTGGCCAGCCGGGGGTCGAACCGCCGATCTGCCGACCTCGCGATCATTAGGCGGCGGCTCTACCTCCTGCGCCACAGCCGCCACACAACCTCCTGCGCTACGTCTCATACCGTATCCAGCATCTGCAGCACTTTGTCCTGTTCACAGGAGTCCAGGCCGTCGATGATGACGGCCAGACGGGTTTGGTTCTGGGTGAAGCCGTCGATGGTCTTGGCCATCTTGGCCATGAGCTCCACCTCAGTCTTCAACACCTGGGAGGGAGGGATGGAAGAGAGGAGAGAGGGATGGAAGAGAGGAGAGAGGGGAGACAAACAGAGAGAGGGAGAGAGAGAGAGAATGATATATATAAGTATATAAGTATAATATTCATACGCTTTAAGTGGGCTTCAATCACTAAATGGGTGTTTGAGAGAGCAAGAGCAAAAGAGTGTGTGTGTGTGTGTGTGTGTGTGTGTAGTTGTGTAGTTGTACATATGTGCAGGCTTGTGTGTGTGTGTGTGTAGTTGTGTAGTTGTACATGCGTGCAGGCTTGTGTGTGTGTGTGTGTGTGTGTGTAGTTGTGTAGTTGTACATGCGTGCAGGCTTGTATGTGTGTGTGTGTGTGTGTGTGTGTGTGTGTGTGCCTGTTTCTATCTCCGTTGGTAGTCCTACCTTCATGAAGCCCTCGCTCTTGAGCTTGTGCATCTTGTTGGCGGCGCTGTGCAGCCTCTTCCTCTGAGAGTTGAGCACCGAGTCTGCCACCTGCCACCAGGTCCGGCAGTTCAGCACCAGCGCCAGGCCCACCACGCTGGCCATGGACACCAGCACACCGTTCACCGTCTGGTTGAGGCCGTCCATCTTGAAGACGGCCAGCAGAGCCAGGCCCGTGATCAGGCAGCTGACGATGAAGACGAAGATGACGAAGGAGGGAACGCAGCACGTCTTCTTCCACTTCTTCTTGCCTGAGGTAGGGGGGGGGGGCAGATAGGCAACGAGAGAGAGAGAGAGAGAGAGTCTAAGAACCCGCTGCTTTCATTTCACGCTGCATTAGTCGTGTTCTCCTTAGCCTAATCGAAGCACGGAACTCAAAACAGAAGCGAAAGTAAACAAACACATCAATTGGAAATTGGTTGTCAAACGATTAAAACTAATGAATTGAGTTTGTCGTATGTTTCGCTGTGATTATCGCAATTTCTGTTTTGTCAAATTGTTTTGTCAACGTTTTCATTGAAGAAAACTACAATGCATTAGGTTGTAGATGTCATACAAAGCGGAGACAACTATGGTTGTCAGTTTGTTAAAACTATGAATAATCTACAGATTATTATTTTTCGCCTTATTTTCCACCTTGCTCTCTCTAGTCATAGATCGAAACATTTCTAGACAACAAAACCAGATATGGTCCTTTAACAATGAGTGGGGGAGTAATAGCAAATAACAAGTTAACCATGAAATGATGGCCTCCAAATCAATGGTGTGAATTGACATTCTCATAGCTGAAGACAGGTGAGTGCTAACTGCCTGAACCGAGCTGCCTTGGTACAACGCTCTTGTTTACTCGGCTACATGTCACACATTATCTTCAAGTTCTTGTGCTTGGTCTGATACAGAATACAGAAATCTGATTATTATTATTTTTTATCTCAAATGACTTTTCATTGGTTGATTAATCAGTTAAGATAATCTAATATACTCACAGCCCTAGAGATAACACAAAATAATCTAAATCAAATCTTTCATTAGCATTTTCTCAGCCAATAACAATTCAGCAAGTTGTGACACACGTCTCTATACCTGGTCTCTGTACCTGGTTCAATAGTTAAATGAAATAAATATACTTTATTATAATTATTATACCAAAATGTCTGACTTGTATCTACTCCCCCATATTCATGTTATTCAACATTACATGCTACTGTGCACAACAGGAATGGGACATTTGGACATTCTAGAGGTGACACGTGTTCCAACGTTACCTTGTGTTTCCTCAGTCTTAAAGACCCTGAAGAGTCTGGTGGCCATGAAGCCAAACTCCCTCTCACAGGCATCTGAGAGGGTGGCTATCATCTCCGCCATGGACGTCTCCCCTCCCACACTGGACAGGCGGTTATAGTCCGTGAACAGGAACCTAAGTGGAGTGGGCACGTTTACATTTTTGTACATTTACCAGACGCCTTTATCCAAAGCGACTTACAACAAGTACATTTGTCTAAAGTAAGTGAATCATCTATACATCCGTTTTGTCCATTCTTTTCTCATCACTTAAATTGTGTAAAATGACCAAACTGGATTGTTGATCATTACAGACCGCATTTGACAGCGTATGTGGGTGTTACTCTGATGGGGTGACGGTGGGTTCGTTGTACCTGACGGGCAGGGCGCGGGTGGTCTGCTCTGGCAGGTCGGGGGGGTTGACGAACATCAGCTTGAGCAGCAGCTCC
>NC_137688.1:59246530-59254030 GCF_963989245.1 Nansenia antarctica | reverse complement strand
GACTGGCAAAGACCATCACTTCAGACAGACCACGCTGGTGTGACCCCACCTAGCCCAGGCTTGTCAGCTCACCCTGTCGGAGCAGTTGACCTTGGCTCCGTACTCCAGCAGGAGCAGGACGATGCCGTCGTGCCCTCTCCCTGCCGCCCAGATGATGGGATACACACTGTATTGCTGACGAGGACAGAGAGGGAGTCACGTCAGTGGATAGATATAAGACGGAGAAATGGGTTGTGTCTTTCCTTTATTTCCTCACGAAGAAGTTTTTTTTGTATCAAGGTTTTTTTTTGTTTTTTTTCACAATATATCACAGGTCCGAAAAAGGACCAACAGAGAACAAACTTAAATCAACCCCCCATCCCCCAAATACCAGACATATACATACTATATACAAACACTTACATAGCCAGACGCCCATAAAAGTCAAATAAATAGTACAAACAAAATGAAATTATATTACATTATCATGCTGTCAGATTCTTCAAAAAAAGGTTAGGAAAGGTTGCCAAATAGTGAGGAATTTCTTAGTGGATCCTCTAACAGTAGGCTATATCTAATTTTCTCTACTTTAATATGGTACATGACCTCCTTGATCCAATGGCTATCCTCATGAAGAAGTCTATGGCCACCCATCGCAAAGCTGCTCACCTGCCCAGTAGTGTTGGGGTTGGCTCCGTTGTCAAGCAGGATCTTGGACACCTCCATACGGCCTTTGTAAGCAGCCCACATGAGGGCCGTCCAGCCTCCCTGTAGAACACCAAACACATCCCCATGTCGACAACAAACACTCTGCCGTGTGCATGCCGGTACGATCAGGCCTTTACAAGCTGTATCCTCTCACCTAGTGTTCAATATGTACAGCTCTTAGTCAAGTGTGTCTATTGTCTAGCTAGCATAATCAGGGTTCCTACAAGTTTCAACAAGTCAAATCTAAGACCTTTTTAGACATTTTTTAGACCTCTTTGAATATAATTTTAGACCTATTTGCGACACCATATGATAGCTTTTTGTCATCCTTCCGTAGCTTTGTTCGCCAATAATTTCTTGATTAGCTTGATTACTTTCCACGTAAATAGATGTGGTCGGACTGATTTCCTTGCAGGACAAGCTAATCTCATTTTTTAGACATAGCACCTCATTTTTTTAGACCTAATAACTGAAACTTGAGACCTTTTTAGGCCTTATAGATCGGATTACTGGATTTTAGACTTTAAGGCTTTATAAGACCAGGGGGGAACCCTGATAATGTGTTTTATATGACATTACGTTGGCTGTGATTTAATAGGTTGGAACGAGTGGGTTGTCTCACCATGTCTCTGTGCTCAATGTAAGCACTGTTGTCAAGCAGCTCTTTCACCACATCGACATGGCCTTCCTTGGCTGCAGAAATCAGAGCAGACCAGCAGTCCTGCAGGAGAGAGGAGAGAGAGAGAGAGAGAGAGAGAGAGAGAGAGAGAGAGAGAGAGAGAGAGAGAGAGAGAGAGAGCAGCACAGCAGACTGTCACCATGGAGACTGACAGGACAGAGACCGCTGTTACCATGGTTTCCTCCGGCAGATTAATTCCTGACAATAGCGTGGCTTAAACCCGATGTATTGATGTCGGCACTTGAAGGGAACCTGGAGCAAGCTATTGGGTTTATCTACTGAGCTCTCCTTACCACATCATCCAGGTTGACATTGGCCTCCCTCCTGATGAGCTCCTGTACTATCTCCAGACTGCCCTGCTCGGACGCCAGCATCAGGGGGGTCTGGCCATTCTGGAAGAAAGAGGAGAGAGCGGAATTACATTAACAGACACACCTAGAACCCAACACGATGAATTGCTGACGTTCTCGTTGAGCTTCGAGAGAAGCATCTCTACAGATAGTTGTATGGAGAATACTACTCACGTCACTCCTGCCGTCCACGTCTTTGAACTTGTCCAAGTGGGTCTTGAGCGCGGCCAGGTTCTCCTCCTCCACGTAGCTGAAGAGGTTCTGAATGGCCAGAGTGGTCATCTTTATGGAGGTGGTCGTGTCCATGGTGGCAGCTGTTCCTCAACCCCACTGCACCTGCATAGACATAGTCGCAGAAGAAGAATGTTTGAAGAAGAACGTTTTATTTGCCAATATAAATCAACTTGTCGGTCAATTGTTGGAATTTGGTCTTTTTCGCTCTAGCCACAGGGGGAGCCATAGTCAGCACCCCTGGAGCAATTAGAGGTTAAGTGCCTTGCTCAAGGGCACATGCAGCGCCCTCCTGAGGCGGGGATCAAACCAGCAACCTTTCCGATTGCTAGCCGGCCTCTCTCTAACCTCTAGGCCACCGCCGCCCCCTAGCAGTAGGAGTGTCAGTGTGGGTTGGTCCCTAGAGCGTTCAGCATTCAGATACAGTGCATGTCGTCTGGTTTACAAATACCTGAAGCTAAATTTGACTACTGGTTGCCATCATTTTGTGTGCCAGGTGAAATGGGAGGAGAGTGTTATTCGCACGCCTGTTTGGTCCGACCACAGAAGGGAGAGAGCCTTCGCAGCCCCGCCCTTACTCCCCTGGGCCTGGCTTTCTGGTGACCTTTATTGTGATTGCAAGTCCCAAATGCGAAGGCTGAAGACGGAGGAGGAGGAGAACTTGAATCAGCCCGGCATTTATTTTTGAACTCCTCTGAAGCACTGGGTGAAAAAATCCTGTCACCAAAGCGGGAAGAGTGAGCTCTGCTAAATTCTGGGCCGCCTTGATTCTCAGTCTGACATTTTCAAATGTCAGGAGATCAGCCCTGGGACCTACCGAGCGATAGGGACTGGAATGAGCTGACCCACTTGCTTGCCAGGGTTAGATAACTATGAGCTCTGTTCTATCTCCATCTCACCAGCCCCTGAGACATCATTTCACAGCCTTTTAAATATCAACATCCAAATATAGCTTTTAGACATGAGATGAAGCAGCCAGGGAAAACGACTGTCTGTCATCGGTGCATTATGAAGTGTTTATGACAGCATTATTATGTATTTTATCCTTAAATATGTTCTCTCTGTAATAAAAAATATAGGCTAAGCTAAGTAACAAACAGTCATTCCCTATTTCCCTTTGAACGCAATTTAGACTGAGTAGTCTAGGCAAACATATAGGCAAACAATTCCAGTCTTTGAATTATCTATAGGCCTAGACCTACTTCAGCATGCCCTTAGCATGGGTGTGGGCATCTTAAAATCCTTCTCTCTGACTTGACACAATTATGCTAATAGGTCTTCCCAGAGGCTGACAGACACTGAAAGACATTCCATTCCATTCAAGAGGACAAGCCTTCCAGCATACCACAACACGACACCGCCTGTTGCAGAAATTCAACAGCTGACAGCGACAAAGAGAAAATGGAGGCAAGACTAGACATCAAAACATTATTGGCGTGTAGTGCCTGACTGTCACACAAAGAGATGAGAGTTACACCGAAACAACAATACACTATCTCACCAAATAGGGAGCAGTTCTCCTCTTCTCTGTGGTTTGTTCTTGCCCACCGTCACTTTGCTCTGGAAATCTCTGCCACACACACACACACACACCAGCTCTGCACACCATTCCCTGTGGCTGCTGATATTCAGCATGAATTATGCATGAGGACAAGGTACCACCCAGCCTTTCTGGCACATGCTCAGGAGAACGTGCAATAACACTATGTGCAATATGACAACCCTCGGGTACATAAGGTTCAGAGATAGAAAATGTTAGAATAGGTATAGCATAGCATAGAGTACAGCACAGTGTTTTATTTGTATAGTATAGTATAGTGGATAGTGTACATAGCCTTTATTTATGTAAACCAGCTCTTTTGCCTTCTTGTTTTTAGTTTTTTTTTCCTAGCACCAGGGGAGCCCCCCCTCCCAAATTTCGTTGTTTGGTACCTGTACTATATCAATGACAATAAAGACCATTCATTCATTCATTCATTCATCAGGAATAGTGGAGAAAACAGGCCTGATATAGGGCAGCATCACTGACTCACAAACAGGCCTACACTGTGGTGTAAAGGAAAGCATGGCTCCATCATATTCTATTTGGAGTAGGACTTTAGTGAATAAAGAGGCCGTGGGTCCAAATCTGGTCTTCTCCACTTAGGCTTTATGTACATGTGTTTTTGTGGTCCTCTGTTTGTGTTTTTGTGGTCCTCTATCCTAACGCAAAAGTGCAGCTAAATGGAACAATGTGACAGAAATGTACTGAACTCAAAACAACCCATTTACCCAAAACCCTTTTGTCTCCCTTCATTTGGGACCTAGTGTTATTATAACACAATCTGACATCGCAGAAACAGGGCTCCACATTGTGTCTATTCACATGAATCAGACAATAATATTGTTCATGTTAATGGTTTGTTATTGAGACATATTAAACATAAGGCTGTACTGTATCAAAAACAGACTAGTTGGCAAGAGCTTGTTACAATTATTATACAAACGGCAACCTTGAACGCAAATTGCTACAGTAACAAGCAGCTAAACATTAACCTTCAGATAGCTTAATCTAATCAGATAGGGGAAACCAAAGTAGGTTACATCAACTGGCAGTGAAGTCTTTGATGCATAAATAATCAATTTATATTCTGAAAATGAATACAAATACATTCACTCGCTGGGAGGAATATACTGCAGAAGATGTGTCCATCATTATTATTATTATAGGCACATAACGGCTCTGTGAAACCCGTCTGGTTGGGACGATTTCAGAGAAGAGAACGAGCGATCTGTCAATCAAATGGCATCGATAATGAAGCAGCTAATTGAACCCATCGTGAAAAAAATGCTCTTATGGAAACGAGTCATACCTTAAAATAGTCTGCTAGAAATGGTCTTAATCCTCGTCTTGTATGTGTTTAGCGGTTAGGTTAACGGCTATTCCCCATCCTAGACAACAGCCATTTTAGCGGTCCAGAAAAACAGCAGCAGAGCGGCTTCTTCTGTCCTGTCACTCATCCCTGGTCTCCGCCTACAGACGTGACGTGAGCTATAGAAAGACAATGGAATGCTAATACAAACACTATTATATTATATGTTATTATATTATTATAATATATCTAATTATATGTCTAAAGCCATCTTTATACTGCTGACCCGCGATCAAAAACAGTTTGTAAAAAAAAAAAAAAAAAATCACTGCCGCTATAGATATGACAACATTAATTTACACAGACATTGTATTTATGCATTTTAATACGGTATAAGCTCTATACACGCAAAAACGGGGGATAACCGGGGAAACCATCTATATCTCTCTAGCGCACACTGAGGTACACAAAACTCAAAATACTCGTTGCGCGTGGTGTACTTCATCCCAACGAGCTAGTCAGAAACGGCGAATAATGGGGAAATGTTTATTACAACGGGCGCATTTTACTATAGACATCCCTCATAATGGCATTTTCAACCACTGGCAACATCAGCTTCTTACAACTCTGTATGCGAGATAAAAAAATAAAAAATCGGTTAGTTTTTGTGTGGAAAGTCCAAATATATTGTCAGTGTAAATTCATTTATTTTTATTTTTATAATTATAGTGGCACTGTGATGGCTTTTCACGACAGATTAGGAGTGTAAAGGCTTAATACAAACCCAGTAAGGGAAACCTTCCCCTTACCTTTATAATTATGAATGCATCAAGAATCATATGCCGAGTGTGACTTAGTAGTATCTATTTGTCTCTTGCCTAAAATTGTCTGATTTCCTCTCCATCATTATGCAAAAAATAATGTAACATTCTTTACACCATCATTTGCTCATTACGAACATCCCTTTTGGATGTTAAATACAATGTAATTATATCAAGACAGATGATTGTCATCCAGAGGAATTATACGTTACATTCTACAATGTTTCCTTTTTTGGAAGTTGATTGAAGTTGAAGCAGATTTTTTTTTACAGATGGTCTAATTCTAAACCTTTGAATGTAGCCTACACACTGTAAAGGCTTCTGTAGAATGAAAATAACAAGCTCAAACCCTTTTACCAGCCTGAGTAATTATTATTTTAAGGTGGGTCAAAGTACAAGTGTGGAGTAAAGGGCAGGTGCTGAGCTGCTATAGGTTGGCCTGTATCATTAGTATCATAGGCTTCTGAATAATCACTTTTTCTAAGACACTCTGGGCAAGTCATGTGCATGTGCAGTGCTATACTCTGGGTACCAGACCAAGGTGACCCATTTCTGAGCTCAGATTCTCTCACATCTTATCTGTTGGTGGCAGGAAGACAGGGCATCGCATGGTCCTATAGCCATGGAAGGGCTCTAGTCTGGCAAATAAGAGCCTTCGGTTTCAAAGACAACCTGTTTGCAAAATAAACATGTTATTTCTCTAACTTGTGGTGCAAGCGCAATATGATTTGATCCGCAACGCCCCCACCCTGGACTCCGTCAAGTTAGCCCTTAAAGGACATCTGTTCACCAAGGCCTTTGGCCCCTAGT
Organism: Nansenia antarctica; assembly: GCF_963989245.1. NCBI lineage: Eukaryota > Metazoa > Chordata > Actinopteri > Argentiniformes > Microstomatidae > Nansenia > Nansenia antarctica. The sequence continues at coordinate 59,247,600 of NC_137688.1, read as the reverse complement.
CAATGTTTCAGTTTGGCTTTGTTTGTTTTCTGTTTTGTCTATCTGATCATTTCCCTTAGAATTGTAAAGCGTCCTTGGGTTTTTTGAATGGGGCTATAGAAATTATTATTATTATTATTATTATTATTATTATTATTATTATTATTATTATTTGTAGAAGCAATGAACATCAGAGTAATTCATCTTTTACTCTCATTACACACTTACAATGTCAAGTTGAAAAAAGATCCATCTTTTAATCACATGATATACAAAAACAAACCATCCACATCATCCACATGAACAAGTAGCAGGATTGGCTGAGGGTCGATCGATGAGCATTCCATTAATCTCAAGCAAAGGTTATTATACAGTTGTTACCGTATAACTAACAATTAACTCATTAAATGTAGCTGTTTTTTCATTGTCTCCCATACTGAAAATGGAATCAGAGCTGTTTGAAGAAGCTGATTGTTCAGAAGTCGTTCTATTCCACTTCCCTTCAGCTCAACATGATTTCTGATTGATTTTCCACAATTGTCCACCATACCACAACAAGTCCATTGGAATTACATAAATAACAAGTACATGAAATGACAAAATTGACCTTTACAAATGGAAATACTAGACCATCTCCCCTTACTGCTCACATACATTAAGAATAAGAAGTCTTGTCCTGAAAGCAGCTTGAAATGATTATCTTAGGTGACTAATTTGAATTATCATTGGCACTTTCCCTATACTTTTGGTGATTTACCAACCATTCTTTTTTTATAATGTGACTGTGTCAAACCGTTATATAATAACACCAATGACAATCAAAAAGAAACACTGTAAGTGGCATCAAAGTGAGTCTATTGCATCACCAAAATAAAAGCGAACAGTCCCTGTTGAGAGCTATGTGGAAACACCTCTGAGGACATTGGTATCTTGTTTTTCCTGTTCTATTCATGAATGTCTAGTTCCCCTCTGATCCCTGTGCATGGCAGAGAGGTTACAAGCAGGTTTCACCGGGACTAAAAACACTCCAGGTAATTTGCCACTATTATCTGAGGGAGCATTCCACCTTCACCCGCCTGGTCCTGAAGTGG
>NC_137688.1:58969030-59244030 GCF_963989245.1 Nansenia antarctica | reverse complement strand
TGATGTTATTGCTGTTTGAAGCCACTAGATGGCACAGGTTTACACAGTGCAGACAGACAAGTTCTCAGTTTTTAAGGCGTATCCACAGATTATTTAGGGCATGCCTTGCATTAAATAAGCATGAAGCTTGTACTGTAATTACTATCTATTTCAACAGTAAATGAAAAAATGGCTGCGAACTAGTATTGATAATTACAGGAAGAAAACAATCAAATGTAAAAGGCTTCTTAGTCTCTTTACCTTTTGAGCCAATGTGCTGTCTGTATATTCCAATTGTCTAGAAACACTTTAAAGCTGGTGGCAAACTGAAAATCGAATGAGAGAAAGTCAATATAGTGCAATATTACAAAATGATGAGAAACATACTGGGGCATGACGTAACGGTATAACGGCCTTACCTCTATGTTTGTTATTCTCAAGTTGGAGATGAGATCCCAGCGTGGCGAGCCATCACTGTTGTATCCATTGAAGCCAAACCCTGCTGCATTGTTGATTGCATCAGCTGGTTGGAATAAAAAAAAGATCAGAAATCTCATCGTTGCGTTCATATCATCACTATATAGTACAGTACATCCTCGTAGTACCACCTTCATTAACGATTCACTACCAATCGCTGACATTAATGAAATTCATGATTAATTCGATTAATAACAACATCGTTAACCCCAGGTCATTATACAAACAGCTGATTGTCTTTGTGAAGGACAACACCGGAGCATAAATCAGCTGCTATACTATTCCATTGAGAAGTGTTTTCTCTCTGTGTGTGAGGAGGAGAAGAGCTGATTCACACCTCTAACTGTTCCTTATCATCACACACTCTATGACGCCCAGCATTGCTAGAACCCAATGATTAATTCAGTGTGGACTGCAAGACCCTGGCAATAACAAGACCATGTTTTTGTCTGAGAAAATGCATTTGTTATACGGCATAATTTAGTAGACAAGGATGTTAGCTCAAGGTGAGGCTCACATACAAAAACGAGCTCATTAAAAACAGAACACAGTCAGGGAGGGCAAAGCTCAGATGGAACTGGTGTCTCACCATCATGCTTCAAAGACGCAGCTGAGAATGTGATTAAGGCCTGGACTACACGTATATGGATATTTTCTTAAGCGGGTATTTTCATCCTCGTTTAAAAAACGACGAAACTCTGTCCACACCACAAAAATATCTCTGTCCATACGAAAAGCCAAAACTGAACACGATCTGTCAAATTATACCGTAGAAGAACGTTATGGGCATGCGCAGTCAATTGTAACTCAAAAAGGCGGCAATGACTCAAAACGTAAACAGAGCAAACTCTTTGAAACAGACAGAAAAGAAAAGTAAAAAACAGACAGAAAAGCAAGTTATGGTGACGATTATTTTTGTGTGGGCCGACGATGAAGTTGAGCCATTGTTAGTGTAGTCCAGGCCTAAGGGACGATCACAGACTAAAACATGTTTGGAGGAGAGAGAGTTCAAGAACACCCACCCAGAGTCCATACAAAGTAGTACTTGGGCCGTGTGGTCAGCATGGACAGGTACAGATAGACCACCTGAGCATAGAAGGGTGTGGTAGCGATGAAATCGTCGTCGATGTTCCGTTCCACAGGGAACACTTTACAGACGGACAGGAACACCATAAGCGAGAAGAAGCAGGTGGCGAGCTTGCGAACAACATCCGTCTGCAGAAGAAAGATCATCAGCCGTCTCTTAAGAGAGCTACATTACAGACATACAGTACATGTACATTAGGTTCCTTGGATAGTCATTTATTGTATGTAGTAATCTAACACCTTTTTCGATTCCTCTATTGCCTATTGTTCACTTTAGTTAGTGACTTGAAATATACACTCACCAGCCACATCATTAGGTACACCTTGCTAGTACTGGGTAGGACCCCCTTTTGCCTTTTACCACATCCCAATGGTGCTCTATTGGATTGAGATCTGGTGACTGTGGAGACCATTTGAGTACAGTGAACTCATTGTCATGTTCAAGAAACCAGTTTGAGATGATGTGAGCTTTTTGTGACATGGCGCGTTTTCCTGCCTGGAAGTAGCCATTAAAAGATGGGTTCACTGTGGTCATAAAGGGATGGACATGGTCAGCAACAATACTCAGGTAGGCTGTGGCATTTAAACGATGCACAATTGGTACTAAGGGGCCCAAAGTGTGCCAAGAAAATATCCCCCACACCATTATACCACCAGCCTGAACCATTGATGTTGTTTACCATTGATGTTGTTTATGCCAAATTCTGACCCTACACCATCTGAATGTCGGAGCAGAAATCGAGACTCATCACACCAGGCAACATTTTTTTTCAATCTTCAATTGTCCAATTTCGGTGGACCTGTGCAAATTGTAGCCTCCGTTTCCTGTTTTTAGCTGACAGGAGTGGCACCTGGTGTGGCCTTCTGCTGCTGTAGCCCATCTGCTTCAAGGTTCGACTGCATACCTTGGTTGTAACGAGTGGTTATTTGAGTTACTGTTGCCATTCTATCAGCTCGAACCAGTCTGGCCATTCTCCTCTCACCTCTGCCATTTTCACCCAGAGAACAGCCGCTCACTGGATATTTTCTCTTTTTCTGACCCTTCTCTGGAAACCCTAGAGATGGTTGTGCGGGAAAATCCCAGTAGATCAGCACTTTCTGAAATACTCAAACCAGCCCGTCTGGCACCAACAACCATGCCACGTTCAAAGTAACTTAAAATCACCTTTCTTCTCCATTGTGATGCTCGGTTTGAACTTCAGCAGATCGTCTTGACCATGTCTACATACCTAAATGCATTGAGTTGCTGCCACGGGATTGGCTGATTAGATATTTTTCCGTTAACGAGTAGTTGAAAAGGTGTACCTAATGAAGTGGCCGGCGAGTGTATATCATGACACCCACTCAATCCTACATCCCCCTCAAGAGTTAGTTATGAAGTTTTCGGTAAAGACACATCAGCTATGTATAATTGAGAGCTTTATGATGAAGACCAAGGACAGCCATTTCACTGTTCCTTCTCTGAATAATGAATAGTGAGGAGGAGGCAGCCTGGGAACACTGTGCATTCGCCATACAACAGCATTTACTGTGCATTTACGACTATGTGTCAACAGTACAATGGCTTTCTTGTTTGTGGAAATGACAGACGGGCATTTAAAAAGGTAGAGAATACTGCCCATTTGGTCGCTTTCCAAAAATGTAATTTATGAGGATGTTTCCGACACATACTTCATAGATGTTGTTTTTTTGGGGCATTTTTGTTTAATGCGCTGAATACAAATAATCCACTGAGGGCCCCTCTGTGCTACCAGAAAACATGGTTGTGAATAATTAAGGCATCCAACAACAGAAGCTCCTTATGCTTCAAAACATTACCATCCTTCTGCCAGCGATTTACTGAAAGAAGTGTACCGTCCCCGAAACTCAAGAAAACAATCCTTGCCAAAAAAAAAGCGAAAGCCACTATCACATCATGGTGAGACATTCTAAATAGTTAATGTGCAATAAATGGAGAGAAACACACCACAGGCCTAAGGTGATTCAGCCCCTGTCTCTCAAATGTACTAGGAATAGTTCAAAACTTGAACGGCGGCTTACGTTTGGAGAGGGGTCAGCCAGTTTGTGCCTCCCGTTAGCCTTCCCATTGGTCTCCTGGGCCCTATGGCGACAGGGCGTGCCCTCAATGAAGCCGATGTAGTCGTTGTAGGAACACGTTGGACCCGCTAGAATGCCCATGAAGTTACAATTGTAGCTGAAATACTCCAACAGACTGGGCATTCTCCTGACAGGGGGAGGGAGAGGCAGACAAGACAGATCATCACAACACGGTCGTCAGAATGCATACCACATAGGAGACTAGACAGAAAACTAGGCTACGTTTGAGTATTTTGATATGAACATGCACGTAACTCATGAAGACAAATATAAAACAAGCCATGTTCTGCCACAAGAATAGTATTTCATGCCTGGGTATAATATTATTGCCCTTTTCTGTGGCAGCTTGAGAGATTAAATGTGTGACCAATAACTGTTCCTTGGCTGTAATGAAACCTATTTTTAATTTTCGGACGGAAAATGGAATGTGCCAGAAAGGCTTGTCAAAGCTCATGCATGTTATAACCGATTCTCGATACTTTTTACTTCACAATGCTGTTCTATTTGACTGCAGATTTCATAACTTTAGGTGACTCCCTAAATGTGTTATTGTGGTTTTAATCATTCTTTCAACTTTCAGTCCTGCAGTTTATTTTCTTGATTTATGTCATTGTAAACATCCCTAAAGGCTTCAACAAAATACCCTCTTCTTTAGTGAAAATATGAGTACAATATCACATCAGGTTGTTTACATCTTGCATCATACTGATGTGGATATTATCCCCAAAAAATGTAAGATGCCATGTATCTTTTCTTTCTATCATTTAGATCCCTGCAAACCTTTGGAACACACTGACTAGCCAATGATACATAGAAATGTGATGCGCCTACTATACTGTGGCTAGTGCATCCATACCAACGACTGCATCAGCTGAACTGTGATGGCTTCAGTAGTAGTGTAACTAAGATAGGGAGCCTCGCTGACCAGGAGACTTTCTAGGAAAGCAACCAAGCAGACTCATCTAAGAGAGTGATCTAAAAGAGCTATCAATCAGGCCAATCAGAGCCTAATCCCACACACACACAGGAAGCTGTTATATTCTGGGGGAAAAGGAGAAAAAAAACACATGATGCCTTTGAAAACATACCTTATCGCCAAATATTTTTGACCTGGGGTCAGCTGTTCCTCTTTGCGGCACATTCCTGTCGGAGGAAAGGGGAGCAAGAGAATAACGGAATGACGTGCTTGATCCAGATCACGGTCGTTTGTGTTGGAGTTTATTCATTTAAAGATGCAGACATTACGTGATCTTAGAATTATAAGGTTCTATCTCCGTTTAGGGTAGTTCAGAGATATTGAGCGTCAAAGTTTTTACATTCCATTATGTTTTGTGAGATGGAACCATAGTATTTTATTAATTACTAACATGTTAACATTTTTTAAATAACACCACACAGGCATTAATAAACACCTAATGGATCAGATTATGTAAAAAACAAAATTTTGACCAAAACCTTATAATTCTAACGTCACGATTATCCAACTGAAAGGTAAAGGGGGTGTCCACACCCGGACTAATCAAACAGCTAGAACAGTCATGCTTATATATAAGGCCAGTCTGTGACCAGCCGTCTCTCTCCCTCTGCCCTTGGCTTTGACTAAGGAGCCTGGTCGTCTTACGTCCACCGCTACACCCAGAAGAGGCCCTAGCGTGAGTTTTTTTTTTACACACTGAGGCGTCTCAGTGAAAACACCATTTTGTTACAGCGTTCACGGCTGACGAGGCCACCAGCCCTTGCCCGTACATTTAGCCTGAGGTTGGATGCACTGGTGTGGGGAATCCTCCTGTGTTGGTAATGATTCCATTAGGCCCAGTGCCCCTCTGCAGGTCCCTGCTGATGTATGGGGCTAATTAAAAGACGCTAAATTGACTTCCAGAAAGTTTTGCAGCCTGTTGTTTGCTGACCCCATTTCCGCTGTTAGTGGTTTGTCTTATCGCACGGCGGGTCGAAACGATCAGAGGAAGCGGGCATGAACAATGTTGTTTATTGCAGCCATTACGCTGATAACAAGATTAGCCAGCTAATCAGCTCGTATTACAGTTAATGCCTGGTGGAAAAAGGGGGTGCCAAGACTAACACTGGGCACTATCACCCTGGACACTATCGCCCTAAGCAGGCTCTTAGCTTAGGGTGATAACTAACGGTCTCCATGGAGACAGTTAACTAACAACAGTGTAACTCAGCCCACCTAACCAAAATGTGAATAGGGAGTTCCACATTGGTTATGGTTGAGACACCCACCCCCTATGAAAGACTAAGCTATGGAAGTTTATCATTTTTGCTCGAAAATGCTTTTTAACTTCCAACAACAGCATTACTAAATATTGGTCACAAAATACCACCACTGTACACCAGAGGATCAGTCTTGGCAAACTGCTCAGGGGGGGTGTGTGTTCAGACACAGATAATCTTCCCTTTGTGCATCGGCGATGAAAGGGCAGACAGGACACATACCAGAGTGTTTAAACTCACTCTCGTCTCATGATGGCGAAGATCAGACAACCATAAACAGAGAACAAGTTGATCTCCAAACACATGAGGTCATCTCATGCAACCAGGGACCTTAAATAACCACCAGCCACCATTACTAGTTCTGAGCTAATGTGCTAGTCTTATATGGGAGGATGAGAGAGAGAGAGAGAGAGAGAGAGAGAGAGAGAGAGAGAGAGAGAGAGAGAGAGAGAGAGAGAGAGAGAGAGAGAGGCACAGAGGACACAGTCCGATGAAGACCTGCAGCTTGGAGCCGCATATGATACGGGTCATCCTTCATCCTTCGAGAGCGAGTCGGCCCACTCTTAACTCAGCCCCCTCATCATCCATCTTCCTTTTCTTTAATTAGTTTCAGTGGCCTTTTCGCAGTCCACTCTCAGCGTGCACCTGCACTCTCCATACTGAAAAGGGCTCTAAAATACAATATAGACTTTTTCACAATGAGTGTGCATGGGTTTCTATGGGTGTGTGTGTGTGTGTGTGTGTGTGTGTGTGTGTGTGTGTGTGTGTGTGTGTGTGTGTGTGTGTGTGTGTGTGTGTGAGTGAGTGATAGAGAGATGCTGATCCTGTGAGAAACTATTACTTAACATTTTGGGGTTCAACAGCCTCTGTCAATGCAAGAGTGCTTGATTGTGAAGCATCCAGAAGGATTTACAGTAGACCTATTATACACACCCGGGAATCCGTTATCAGAATACAGTACAAACACTGTATTATGAAACATTGTTAGAAAGCAACCTTGCAATCGGACCGTTCCACTCTAGACAATTCAGTTAAGTAGCTCATATGTTAAACATTTCAGCGATGCCACGGTGAATTGTCAGTGAAGTGAGGAAGTGAGGAATTCCAGAAATAGGTTACGCTTGCAAGTCTGCTCTTTTGATCTGACACCAGAGGAAGAGCCAGGCTTATGTACAGTATGAGACTCTAATCCTGAAATAGTCGTGACGTTTTTTTTTTGTGTGTGTTTTTTTTTTTCAGAGGAAAAAGCTCCTTACCGTCGTGGATTTCAAACGCCAGGCTGGTGATCTTCTGTGTTATGACCATCATGGGCCTGAGAGAGAGGGAACGAGAAAGAAGAGGGAAGAAGAAGAAAGAAGAAATGAGCAGCTGACTCTTACTATAGAGGAAACAATACAAGCTACACAATAGTCCAATACATTCATTGTGTACAGTAGATCAAATGCAATGGAACTTGAGGAGAGCAGTGTACTAGCAAACCCCCCAAGCCCTGATCCGATCCACAAAGACATAAAAGATTAAAAAGTCTTACCCTGTGAAGTCAGCCGAGTACATTCCGTAGTCAAACACGTAGACGCGTGTGATCTGGCAGAAGCTGAGGTACCCGAGGGCCACCACTAGACAGTATCTGAGGAAAAAAGACACAAACAATACCACATTGATTCCAGCACCCAAATACAAAATGGACTGCACTTATATAGCGCCTTTATCCAAAGCGCTTTCCAATGGCCTCTTATTCACACATTCACACACCAATGGCGGCAAGCTACCATGCAAGGCGCCGGCCCGCTCACTGGGAGCAATTTGGGGTTCAATGTCTTGCCCGAAGGCACTTGGACATATGGCCAGCCGGGGCTCGAACCGCCGATCTGCCGACCTTGCGATCGTTAGACGGCGGCTCTACCTCCTGCGCCACAGCCTGCCCACAGCCCCCAAATACACTGCAGTGTGCAGAATGAAAGCTGTATCTGCTTGTCTGTACTCTTTCTAATATGTTGCCTCACTGAGTAAAAGCAGTGAAGATATGTAGCTGCGGTTGTTTTCATGATGATGGCAGGAGCACAAGTATAAGTACATTATGCTGATGCTGTACAACCCTGACCATAAACATGAATGATGCCCCAAGTGTGGAACTACAGAGCCTACACCATAGGCTTATACACAGGCACACACAGCAGTCACTGCACTACACACTTCCAGTAAGAGTCAGAAACATACCCCCCAAAAAATCATATTACTCCCCAGGTAATACGATTGGCACTTAGCCAGATCACGTTAGTCAAGTAATGTGGATGTAGGACTTGATTGGCATATCCGTCGTAAAGTGCTAAAAACACAGAGAGGGGGGGGAGGCCGGTCTCCATGGAGACAGAGCAATTGAGAGGTGGCATCATCACAGCAGGACGTGAAGCATCTTTTGTCTCTGCCTGAACACACCTGCTGTCTCACTATAGAGCAGAGTGGGGGGGGGCTCTGTCTGTGTTCACAAGCTGGCATCTCCTTCGCATATCTCTCTCTCTCTCTCTTTGTATCTCTCCCCCCCTCTCTCTCCACCCCCCTCTCTGACAGGACTCTGAACTCACAGTGAAAACGGTGGCTCTGCCACTCCCAGGCAGCCTCTATCAGAGAGGACCCAATTATAACCTAACTTTTCTCCACAGCACAGAGTGTTCACGTGCAGAACACACTAAATAGGATGAAGGGAGAGGAATGTGTGTGTGTGTGTGTGTGTGTACCCATATTTGGGGAGGGGTGTCAGAGTGTACACTGTGTTTCTTCACACACTCTGTGATGCAGGAGGCTAAGCTCCCTGTGGTCCACAAGGGTCAGGAGAGACTGTGGGGGGAGAGAAGGACAAGAGAATGGGAGGAGAGGGGGGGTGGGGGCGTTTAGAGTACGCCACTCTTTCAGCAATGCCGTGAGAGCCTTGTGAACACCAACTGAAGGGACAGAATACAGCCGGGCGCTCAACAACACTCTATACCCCCCTCAAAGGAAGAGTCGAGCAAAATAAAAGGAATCGTGGCTCGACGTTAGAGGCATAGTATGTGCTTTAGTTTGAGATCAATTTAATTTCAATAAGGGAACAAAGAGAGGGGAAATAAGATTGTTGTAGTCCCATAGTTTTTTGGAAAGGGGGCCAAAAGAGAGTGGTGAGTCAGGCGATCTTACCTACACAACCGAAGTGAGGAACGAAACAGAAAGCGACAAGCAGTATGCGGTGTCGCCACGATTCCCGGCCTTCCTCCCCTTACTATCCTATCAACCGAACGTCAAAGTACTCCATCACTAGTCCGGTTCATCTCCGCTCGGCCTGCAGATGGAGCCTCAGTCACCCCTCACCAGGGTGACCCCCCCACCCCCCACCCCCGCTGGGGGTTAACAGAGGAAAGGACCAGGGCTGTTGACTTGTCTGAACAGAACGGCTGCCTGGAGGTCGGTGCAGCCAGCAAGAACCAAGAACCAACAACCAAGAACAGGAGGCCAAAAATAATTGGAAGATTTCATTAAGGGTGATCATCAAGGTGGGAGGAGGGGGAAAAATGGCCACCAGCTGGTTGGCAACCGGACGGAATGAGCCCTTCTCCCCATCATCATTATCTCGGGGGAGCCTTGCTGGAGCCTTTCAGACAAGACACAGCGGATCTTATCAACTCCATTGATGTTGGAGCCTGGTAGCCGAGATGGCTCCGTTTAGTATTCCAGGCCCAGTGTTGCCAGATGGGATTGTTTTCCAGCCTAACCACAGTCTAAAATCCGCCCAGTGTGATTATAAGTAGCCCAATTGGGGCGGGAATACGCCCCAATCTGGCAACACTGTCCAGGCCCTGCCTTTTAGGCCGTCTGGGGTTAGCGGTTAGCACACCACAGCTCAACACAGATAATGACAAACTATGGGCAGGGCCACTCCAGCAGCAGCCATTCTTCTTTCAAGAACTTCTGATTAATCACACTGTTAGTGCTCCAATTACTTCATTACGTTCCGAGAGGGGGGGGGGGCAATTTGTTCCTGTGACCTCTGCGATTGCGGAAGAATATAAATATGAAAAAGAAAGAAAGCTGGCTGAAGAAGTGTAGTTCGGGGGTTCTGGGGGAGATTTCTCGTTCTGCGAAAGGCTGGTTGATGGAAAACAGTGATTGGTGGAAATTACGGCCGGAGACAGGAAGCATCATATGATCATCTCATCACACCTCGGGTTTCTCACTGACCCAGCAGCCCATCAGGAGACTAATGGAGGCATGCTGGGATGTTGGAGCTCCTTTTTTTCCCCTTCTGCTGATTTACGTCCTCTCCTGGGGATTTTTAATGTTATTGGTTCTCCGCAGCGGGCGCTGCGCTGGAGTCAGTCCAGCGTGACCTCCTCAGCCTGGGTTCTCTGAGTCTGCACACATCGGTCGGACACAAGCCTCTTTGGAATACACTCCGTAATACACTCAAACCCTCAACCAACCACGCACACCCTCAACCAACCATACGCACGCACGCACGCACGCACACACGCACACACGCACACACGCACACACGCACACACGCACACACACACAAACAAATACTTAGCAACACACACACACAAATACTTAGTAACACACACACACACACACACACAAATACTTAGCAACACACACACACACACACACACACACACACACAAACAACTGGACCTACTTGTGCATGTGCTCCACTCCAGTCAGGATCATAATGCCATAGGTGAGTCCACTCTGGACCAGGAAGTGGAGAGCATACCTGGAATACAGACAAGAGAGACAGGGGAGGGCAATCAATCACAGATATGTTAATCCACTGCAAAGCCTTAACGATTATCCTGCAACAGAGACGGGACAGAGGGATCTGTCTCCATCATCCTTTCTATCCCTACATCACTCGCTCTATCCTCCCTGGGAAAGAGCCAGCTCATGGTTGTGTGTGTGTGTGTGTGTGTGTGTGTGTGTGTGTGTGTACACTCAGCAGTGGCTCACAGTCTGCCCAAAGAGGACCCTTTGTCCCTGGCATCAGCCCCACATTAGACTCATTTAACACACTATCACAGATCTCACACACACACGCAGACGCACACGCAGACAAACACACACACACACACACACACACACACACACACACACACGCATACACATGCACACACACATAGGGCCAGAGCAAAGCCATAGATAATAATACCACTGTAAATATGCCTTCTCTAATTAGATCCAAAGTTACAGTGGCCACTAAAATGTCCTGGCAGTCCTCATTTCAATCAGCTTACTCCATCGACCTGTTTGTCTTATTAAAGCAGATCTGTTAATGAGCAAAATCTTTTTAGCGCTGATAAACATTGATTCAACCTCTGACAGAGCCGGTGAGGAGTCCGGCATTTTGGCCTGATGATCCATCTGTCGGCTTAGGCATATTGGCATGTGCTCCCTAGAGACCCATGAATCAGGTTAGGGGAGGGTTACTGTAGTGCCTTCCCTGCTTTGGTGACTATCAATTTCACCACAATTGTACTGTGGAGCCAGACTGGGTTCTTCTAATGCTATGAGATGGACATTCAGAAACAGTTGGACAATTATAGTTGAAATGAGGCGGCTGGCAAATGAAACAGAGACAATATTGAAACATCTGTAGAGTGTATACGTATCTGTGCTGGTTTTAAACAGTAATCCGTCATGTCCATCATCAGTGCTATTCAATCCAATGCCAGTGAGGCATAAAGAACACGTGGAACAGCCTTCCTAGCCAGCTACGGGCAGTACAGAGCCTTTTTATTCAAAAAGGCCTTTGACTGTTGAACCTGTGTTCATTCTTGTGATTTTTTTTATTTTTTTTTACTATGTTTTTAACTTATTATGTTTTGTAGGTTGTTTTGTTTTTAACTTATTATTATTATTTATTATTATTATTTTTTTACGGTTTTTTTCTCTCTGTAGCACTCTGTAGCACTCTGAGATTCTTTTGAATGAAAAGTGCAATACAAATAAAATGCATTATTATTATTTATTAACATTATCACAAATAAGACACTAAAGAACCCAGCCTGTGGCCTAGGGTGGTCCAGTGGTCTAGCACCGTGGTCTACAGTGCACACATATGCCCATGTCGGCATGGGTTCGAATCCGGCCCATGCCCTGCTGACATGCCCTCTCTCCCTTCATCTCCTTACTTTCCTGTCTGTCTTCACTGTATCTGTTCAATAAAATGGAAAATATGAGTAGGACTGTCCCAAAAAAACAGCCTCCCAAACCAGCACTGCCTCCCTCCCCGACGAGCTCAACCACTTCTACGTTCGCTTCGACCGGGACCACAAGGAACCAGCCATCAAAGGTGAGGCCCCCCCACCCCCCTCAAGACAACCAGCCCCCTCACACTCTCCACCACTGATGTGTGCTGTGCACTGAGCAAGGTGAATGCACGCAAGGCTACACACATTTGAAATGCTTTATTTATGTCCACATACATGTACAATATCTAAAGGACATAAATATACTATCAGTGCATTTTGACATTATGAAAACAGTCAGTTACAGTAGTGCTGAGCAACAACCAGTTATGCTACACACAGCATGTTATTCACACTAAATGATGATTACAGTGGATTGACAGATACAGTATTAATACTGTAAAACAGACAGTATCCAGCTCATGGGTACAAGAAGCACAGCCGTCTCCATATTGAGTGGCTACCAATAATAGCAGATACTGAGCAATACTTTGCTAACTGTTTGGCCCTTCTCTTATAGACCAGCTATTTGAAGGCCTCTAACAACAAACTTAACACACACACACACACAGAGAGAGAGAGAGCTACTGGCCCTGACGGCATCCCTGGCCGTGTGCTCAGGGTGCCAGCTGACAGCTGGCACAGCTGGCGTCTGGCCGAGGTCTTCTTCACTGACATTTTTGACACCTGTCACTGGTCCAGGCAGTTGTCACCAAGTGCGTCACTGTTGTGTTTGTGTGATGCTAATAAGTGTAGATCCACACAGGTATACAAACTGAGCTCCGTTTACTGTCATGTGCCATTCATTCTGACAACACACACATACGGTCGTAAAGTTCTAACGGACGTACAGAACGTGACGTCGTAAAGTGCAACAAAGTGCTGCAATGACATACTGTCGTACATAACATTTCCCCCCCCTTTCCAAAACTCAAACAACTAAAGTAACAGTCAAACAGGAGTAGGGCCTGAAGGCCTATGTGTGAAATTTAGTGACATAGTCCTGGAGGTGTGCAGGGCGAGCCCGTTCCCGCTGTGGCCTATCGACCTCCCCCCTGGGCTGTGACCCTGCGAGGAAGCCAGGGTTAGGTGGAGGAGGGTGAGGAAGAGGAACAGCAGGTAGAGGCTGAGCGGGTGGAGGGCACATAGGCAGTGACTGCGGCGGAGCCTGGGAGGACCAGGCACCCTCCGCAGTCGGCTGGCGTGCCAGCGGGATCCATCGCTCAGCAGGAACGTGGCTGGCCCCAGCTGACGTGTCACCTGAAGGGGCTGAGACCAGAAAGATGCCATCTTGTTATGTCGCTGGGGCCTACGGGCCCGAACCCAGTCGGACACCTTGATGGTGGTGCTCTTTACTCCACGTTTCTTGTCGAAGCGTCGCTTCATCTCCCCCTGATGTGTGGCCACTGTTGCTTGAGCAGCATCTCGGGTGCTGCTTGCTGCAGGTGTCACTGCATCCCAGGACCTGAGTCTGTTCAGTGGCAAGTCCATCTCACGGCCAAGCATGAGGGATGCTGGAGAGGCCTGCGTTGTTGCATGCTGACTAGCTCTGTAGTGCAACAGTGTTTGGTTGAGTGCGGCCTGGAATGCGCACCCCTGGAACAGATGTGCTCGGATCCCATTTTTAAGGCTTTGGTTGAAACGTTCCACCCCCCCGTTGGCCTGAGGGTGGAAGTATGCCGTGCGGATGTGCTTGTTCCCCTTGGTGCGGAGGAAGTCCGAGAACTCTGCTGAGATGAACTGGGGCCCATTATCTGTGGTGATGGTGAGTGGCAGACCCCATCTAGCAAACAGGCCATCCAGGATGTCAATAATGGTCCGTGTTGTGACCGTTCCTGCTGGGACCACTTCAGGCCATTTGGAGTGGAGGTCGTATGCCAGCACCAGAAAGCGTTGGTGGTGCGGGACCCCTCGACCATGGATCTCTCCACAGATATCAAGCTGGAGATGCTCCCATGGGCGGGGCGGACACGAGGTAGGCTGCAGGGGTGTTGAGGCTGGCAACCCACTTTTCCCGCTGAACAGACATGGTGCACAGTCCTTGACCATTGTTTCGATGTCACGGTCGATGCCTGGCCACCACACCAGGTCGCGGCATCGTTGCTTGACCCTCACTATGCCCAAATGACCTTCGTGCGCCATGGACATGACACGCGCACGCAGGCCACTTGGGACCACAGTGCAGAGGCCCCTGGAGACACAGACGTCCCCCCCGCATGAGAGTTTGTGCCGTACTCTAGCGAACGGGGCCAGATCCTCCGGCACCCGTGATGGTCATCCGGTGCGTATGTAGGTGCGCAGGGTGGATAGCAAAGGGTCCTGTTCCGATTCCCGCTGCAGCTCCTCTAGTGACACTGCTGTCTGCAGGGGCCCATGCAACATCTGGATGAGCTCTGGCTCTGTGTCGTCATCCGGAGAGACAGTTGGGGTGGGGGCCTCGATAGACCGAGAGAGGAGGTCGGCCACTACGTTGTCCCTCCCCGGGGTGAACCTGAGCTGGTAGTCATACTGCCTGAGCCGCTCCCCCCACCTGTGCAAACGGAGAGGCCTGTGCCCACTGCCTAAGGCTGACAGCAGTGTGGTCGGGGCCTGGTGGTCTGTGCGGAGGGTGAACCGCCGGCCGTATAGATAGAGGTGCCACCTCTCACAGGCTAGAGCTTCGTGTTCGCCGACTGAATACCTCTGTTCGGTGGGGCTATGAGCCCTGGAGGCAAAGGCAACTGGCCGCTCGACGCCGTCCTGAACCTGTGAGAGCACGGCACCCACCGCCCCGGCTGAAGCATCACAGGTGACGAGGGTAGGGCTGGACGGGTCAAAGTGGGCCAGGATGGGGCTTGTGGTGAGCTGGATCTTCAGCGAGTGGAACGCCCTTGAGCATGCTGCAGTCCACTTCCATGGCTCCTCTTTCTTGAGCAGTTGGCGGAAGGGGAGCTGTGGTCTGAGAGTAGTGGGGCAGGAACCGGAGGTAATAAGCTGTCATGCCCAGGAATGAGGCTACGTGGGAGGCAGAGGTGGGCTCCGGAATCCGGTGTATGGCGTCGACATTGGACAGGAGAGGTGTGATGCCCTTTGCTGTGAGGCGAAACCCCACAAAGTCGATGGCGGTAGCGGCGAAGGAGCATTTCTCTGTGTTCAGGGTCAGATTATTGTCCAGGAGGTCTGCAAACACCCTGTGAAGCCGCTCGTTGTGTGTTGGCACATCTGGGGCATGGACCACGATGTCATCCAAGAACACAGCGACCCCAGGGATACCAGCAAGGATGGTGGTCATGACTTTCTGGAAGCAGCTGGGGGCGGAGCTAAGCCCGAAAGACATTCAGGTGTACCGGAAGACCCCAGCGTGCGATACAAAGGCTGTCAAGTCTCTGCTGGCTGGGTGGAGGGGTACCTGGAGCTTTGTGAAAACCGTGGAGCCGTAGAAGTGGGTGGTCAGCTCCTCTGAGGTAGGCAAGGGATATTTATCTGGAATCACCGCCTTGTTGACAGACCGCAGGTCCACACAGACTCTCAACCCCCCTGACTTTTTCTTAGCGATGACCAGGTTTGAAATCCAGGGGGCGGCGTTGACCGGCTCGATGATGCCTGCCTGCAGCAGCATGTTGAGTTCCTCTGTGACATCATCCCTCAGAGCGAGAGGGATCCGGCGCAGGGGCTGCATGACTGGTGACACCTCTGTGTTCACCAGGGGTCTGTGTGTGAAAGCTGTGAGGCAGCCCAGTCCATCGAACAGCGCTGGCCATTTCTGCTCCCAGGTGGAGGTGACATGTTGAATGGCTGACCCACTGTCATCATGCAGTGTGAATCCCAGGCCCGTGAACAGGTCGAGGCCCAGCAGATTGGCACCCCGCTTAGCGATGTGGAATGGGAATGCAGACATGTGCTTAGATCCATAGCGCACTGGTACCTGAAGGATGCCCACAATCTCTATCTTAGAGCTATCATATCCGCACAGAGGAGTGGAGGGCTACTGCAATGGCAGGTGGGCAAAGAATTTGTTGTAGGTGCTGAGATTGAGAAGAGACGCAGCCGTGCCTGTATCCAGTAACAAGGGAAGGCTGACCTCACCCAGCTGCACTGTGCATGTTTTAAAGCTCACATGGTTTGTAGACACAGTTCTGATTTCAGTATGGTCGCTGCGAGTTGAGCGGGGTCTGGACTGTGGGGGGTGAGCCGCAGGTGCAGACCTGCACACTTTAGCAAAAAGCACCCGTTGTTTGCCGGCAAAGTGATTAGTGAGGAGAGCGACAGCTTCCTCGTAGGTCTCAGTGCAGCCGAGGGCTCGGAATATTCTCTGACCCTCCGTACCGAGACAGTGACGGAGCAGCGCCATTTTCCGCTCGTCGGAAATGTCTGTGAAGTCCATGGCTTCTAGGTAGACAGTAAAGTCATCCAGCCATCCTACCCACGGAATCGGAGGCTCGGCGGGCAGAGACAAGAAAGGTGCCGGTGGTGGCAAGGTAAATTCAGCCATCTTCGTCGCCAATGTTGTGTTTGTGTGATGCTAATAAGGGTAGATCCACACAGGTATACAAACTGAGCTCCGTTTACTGTCATGTGCCATTCATTCTGACAATACACACACACGGTCGTAAAGTTCTAACGGACGTACAGAACGTGACGTCGTAAAGTGCAACAAAGTGCTGCAATGACATACTGTCGTACATAACAGTCACCAAGTCAGCAACCGTTTGGCAGGTGCCCGAAGCATTCTACTGCAGCGGGGCCTGAATGACTTCCGCCTTGTTGCACTCACCCTTATCATCATGAAGTGCTTCGAGAGGTTGGTCCTGGCTCACCTTAAAGACCACCTACCCCCCCCCCCCCCACACACACACTGGATCCCCACCAGTGTGCCTACCGCCCAAACAGGTCGACGGAGGACGCCATCTCCATGGCAACTACACTCGGTCCTGACGCACCTGGATAACAACAACACCTACGCAAGGATGCTGTTTTATTGACTTCAGCTCAGCGTTCAACACCGCTGGTCATCAAACTCAGCGCCCTTGGCGTCAGCTAAACTAAACCCTGGACTGAAAACCCTGACCGACAGACCCCAATCTGGCCATCAACACCAAGAAGACCACAGTGCTAATTGTGAACTACAGGAAAGCTAGGGGCTGTAGACACCCCACCCCCGCCCCATCTACATCAATGGGATGAAGGTGGAGCTTGTTTGGGTGTCCACATCTCAGAGGACCTCTCTTGGGCCCTCAATTCCTCCACCCTGGTCAAAAAGGCGCAGCAGCACTTATTCCCTATACTTCCTGAGGAGAGTGAAGAAAGCCCATCTGTCCTAGGATCCTGGTCCGCTTCTATAGGTGCACCATCGAGAGCATTCTGACAAACTGCATCACAGTGAGGTATGGCAGCTGCTCTGTCTCCGACCAGAAGGCCCTGCAACGGGTGACGAAAACCGCCCAGTACATCACTGGTGACCAACTCCCTGCCATCGAGGTCCTCCAGTGCAGGCGTTGTCTGCGGAGGGCACGAGGCATCAGCAGGGACACCTCTCACTCCAGCTACGGACTGTTTGCCCTCCTCCCTTCCCGGGAGGCGGTACAAGAGTCTCCGTTCCTACACTAGCAGGCTCAGGAACAGCTTCTTCCCTGCAGCTGTTACTCTAGCCCAGCCATCCCCCCCTCCACCCCCCCCAACAAAAGCAACATTTACTCCCAGTATCAGTGTACCCTCCTGCTGCACACTCAGGATTTTTTGCTTTTGTTCTACTGCTTGTTTAAACTGCTTGTTTAAACACACCATATTTATTTATACTGGTTTCTAATTACACGTCTTACATAGATGTAACACACCTCAAGACCTAATGCCCTTGTTGAGCTGTACATATATCATATTGATATTCATCTCATGTATATTCACTTATTATTCATTAAATTAATTAATTTATGCCCAGCCAAATCCATGTTTAGAGGTAGTAGCTAGCTACATTGATCATAGTCGTAAGACTTTTCACTTTTCAAAAAATGCCGGTCGAGAGAGGACACTGGCGTTGCTTGTTCGCCGCTTCTCCGCCCGAAATCTAGATATACTTGCAGTGTACAGAGTAGATTGTCCTACAAAGACACTTAGACTAGTAATCTAAAAATTCATTAGACCCCTATATTTTCTTTTACTTATCTTTTGTTTCTTTTTATTATTACTACTCGATCTTTTCAGTTTGTAAAGCGTCTTTGAGTGTCTAGAAAAGCACTATATAAGTCCAATGTATTATTGTTATTATTATTATAATATTCATCTCATGTATATTCACTTATTATATTCATTTATTTATACTCACTGTAATACCTTATACTGTAATACCATGCATTGTCTACAATATAATGTCTCTTGCACTATCTGGTAGATGCCAAACTACATTTCTCGGCATCTGTACCTGTATCCAATCTAAACAAAATCCACTATCCCTCTGTCCAGAGGTCAGCACAAACACAACACAACACCTGGTTGTAGCTGTGTGGTACAAGCTCCCTTCTCATGTGTCACACAACAAATCTCAAAAGCCCCAAACAATCTCGGAAACAGAAATGACACAACAAGCTTGTTTATGACAAACACAATGTTGGTATCAGTGTTCCTGTTATTGACCGGTTGGGCCTCTCCCAGCGTAGTGTGGAACCTGATCTGATCTGGCTGGGAGACTTACCAGCCGAAGCAGAACATGGCGAAGTAGAAGCCCAGTAAGGTGGCCACCACATGCCGGACGAACGGACTGGTCTTACTGGGGTGGAGATAGAGACGGAACCAGAAGGCAGTGAGCAGGGCAAACAGCTGGCACACCACAAAGTTGACCTGGGGGAGGGGAGGGGAGGGGAGTGGGAGAGGGAAGGGAGAGAGAGGGGAGAGAGAGAGAGAGAGATTTGATTATTATTCTGTTGTATTACTCTGTTCTACTCAGTACCACAGTAGCATCATAAGTTGACAAAAACAGCATGTAGTTGTAAATGCACAGCACACTAGCCCATCCAAGCGGGTGTTAGAGCCACACAAAGACATTGTTATCTGGGGCTTTGGCATTCCTTTAAAACGTCTTTTGAGATAAAGATCTGGAATCCAATGTTATGTCGAGTCTGGCTTCTTCATAAGTGAATGTAACTGTGAAAATAATACATTCACAAAGACGTCTGAAGCAATCTCTCCCAATACCTGCCTCAGAAAGATCACCAGGATATTCTGGCCTAGGAAGATTAGAAACAGTGAACTGTATAAAACGACAGGGTGCTTGGACATGGACACAATAGTGATAAGAAGAAGATAGAGATGGTTAGGACGTGTATTAACACGACACCACCGTGGTGGGCTGCATCTCGGGGGGGGACGAGACGGTGTACAGGAATGAGGTGGAGCAGCTGAGCAAGCTGTGCAAGATTAACAACCTGCTGCTGAACCAGTTAAAGACCCAGGAAATCATCGTGGACTTCAGGAGGAAAAAATCGGAGGTCCAGCCCCTGCTCATCGATGGAGGGAGCGTGGAGAGAGTCTCAACTCTCCGATTCCTAGGGGTGCACATACAGGAGGACCTGTCCTGGAGGACCAACACAGCAGCCATCATCAAGAAGGCACAACAGCGGCTCTACTTCCTGAGAGTCCTCAGGAAATACCACCTCAGACAGGAGCTGCTTGTGACCTTCTACCGCTGCACAGTGGAGAGCATCCTCACCTACTGCATTTGCGTGTGGCTCTCCAGCTGCACAGCCGCAGAGAGGAAAGCGCTACAGAGAGTTGTGAGATCGGCCCAGAAGATCATCGGCGCCCCCCTCCCCTCTCTGGGAGAGCTGTACAACACACGCTGCCTCAGGAAGGCCTCCAAGATCTCCAGGGACCCATCCCACCCTGGGAACGAACACTTTGTTCGGCTGCGCTCAGGCAGGCGGTTCAGGACCATGTTCGCACGGACAAACAGACTGAAGCTCAGCTTCTACCCTAGGGCCATTCAGGCCCTGAACACAGCAAAGACCTAGGTTCTAGGCCCTGGACAATCTAGACAATTTGATGGCAGCTACTAGATTGTAAACATAAGTGCAATATTGTAACACAACTGTGAACATTCTAAACCTGCTAACTGCGACACTTTAATGAATGTGCAACAAATATTATGTGCAATATGACAACCCATGTGTACATAAGGTTCAGATATAGGAAAAGTTAGGATATTTATAGCATAGCATAGTGTACAGCACAGTGTTTTATTGTATAGTATAGTAGTATAGTATAGTAGATAGTGTACATAGCCTTTATTTATGTCAACCAGCTCTTTTCTCTTTTTTATTTTACCCTTGGCTCTCTTGTTTTTAGTCTTTTTTCCAAGCACCAGGGGAGCCCCCCCTCCTAAATTTCGTTGTATGGTACCTGTACTGTATTAATGACAATAAAGACCATTCATTCATTCATTCATTAAGGAAACCATCTGATGACATGGCAAAAGTGGCACTGCGTTGGACAACCAGAGGGGAAAAACGCAAAAGAGGGAGGGGCCCAAAACAACCTGGAGGCCAACCATCTTAGGAGAAATGAAGGAGAGAGGACACAGCTGGAACAGCATTGAGAAGAAAGCAAACAACAGGGGACAGAGCGTTTGAGGTGACGGCCCCAAGACTCTGGAACGCCCTCCCCCCTGACCTGAGAGCCGCTCCCTCAGAACTCATTTTTAAACGCCAACTAAAGACTCACCTGTTTAGGCAGGCCGGTAGTCACTGATAGCCACCTTATGTTCCTGTTTATGTTCTGTTTATGTTGCCCCTTTGGGGTGTTCCTCCGTTTTTGTGTTTTTTTCATCTCTTTTGATGATGTTTGTTTGCGCTTTTATTTTCACCCATGTTATACCTTATTTATGATGTAAAGCACCCTGTTCGTGCTGTGAAGGGCGCTATAGAAATAAAGTTTTACTTACTTACTTACTAACAGAGATGAGTGGAGATCCTTGGTCCTTGGTCCACTCTGCACAACAAGGACTAAGTAAGTAAGTAAGTAAGTAAGTAAAGAGCCCAGAGTTTCACAGCAGCTAGAGATCATGCCACACACATGTCATCATGATGATAACAGAGTAGACGACAGGAAGCTGGGTGACATGTGACACAAAGCAGGGGCCTGGCAGTGTTCTGCTACCCAGAAGGCCCCATGACCCAGATAAACCAGCAGCCCTTCAACATATGCCAAAACACTAAGGCTAATCAAAAGCCCAGTGGAGTCACAGTAATGCACAGTGGGAGCATGGTCAGAGCAGAGGTTCACGCACGCACGCACGCGCACGTGGGCGGGCACACACACACACACACACACACACACACACACACACACACACACACACACACACACACACACCAGGGATGTGAAAACGGGCCGTCATCCTCTCTCTCAGGTCACCCCACTGGGAGGCAGTCCAGCACGAGGTCAGAAAGCCCGCCCTCGGGGCGCTTGGGTGGCGTGGCGGGTTGGGCGCTGACCATGTGGCCGCGGGATCCCCGGTTCGATTCCGGCCGGGGACATGTCCTGCATGTCATCCCTCCTCTCTCTCTCACCCACCCTACCTGTCTAGATATTCACTGTAACTGTCAGTAGAGATTAGAAATGTGAGTGGGACTGCCCCACTCAGAAAAAAATTAAAATAAAAATAAATAAAAAAGCCCGCCCTCTGGCCAACCGCATCACTCCGCGCTGAAACCAAATATCCCCACACCTGTCCGTCTACCATGGGCCCTAATGAACACCATACAAAAAGGCTGGTCCTCGTTTAAGGACATGGAATACATCTGTCAAAGTGCTCTTTTTGGAAATGGCCTAAGCCAGGCATTATGGGAGATTCTTGGCGGGGCGATGCGACACCACCAGGCTTGGCTGATTTGATCTGCTGTCGAGCGCGGCAGAGGAGAGTCCATGATGGCATCCACCTAAACTTCATCATGTTGAGAACCGAGATGTAGGCCCTAGCAAAACACAGTGGCCAGCCAGTAGCCACAGAGCTAAAGCAACTCTAATAATAATAATAATAATAATAATACATTAGACTTATATAGCGCTTTTCTAGACACTCAAAGACGCTTTACAAACTGAAAAGATCGAGTAGTAAAATAAAAAGAAACAAAAACAATTATAAAAGAAAGTATTGGGGTCAAATAATTTTTTAGATTACTGAATCTAAGTGTCTTTGTAGGACAATCTACTCTGTATACTGCAATTACACCTAGATTTCGGGCAGAGAAATAGTGACATTTCGTGACAACTATAAGATGTCACTAAAGGATGTCACTCAGGGTCCTATAGCGATAGCCTAAAACAAATACCATGTTACACTCATGGTTTGACTAAATAGCTTCCCTAGTTCAAATAATCTATCACCTTTTTCTCACCAACACATACTTAATAACTCCAAAATGACGAAAAGACGCTTCACCCCCATCATCTGTCATCTGTGTAAGAACCTACTTCTGCCACAGGAACTGATGAGAGTATCATTTTCATATTACGTTAATGGCGTTTAGCCAACCGTGGCGGTGTGAGACTTGAGTGTTTTGCAAGCAAGAGACTCTGTATGGCATCACAGATCAGGGCATTTGTCAAACAAAATAAATGTGCCCTCAGTCTTCCAGACGACAGTTCTTCTTTTTCTTTCTTTTTTTTTTTAAACGTCTAATTGTCGCTGTCTGTGTTTCTCTCGATTTTTTCCTTTCTTACTGCGCCTCACTATCTCTCTTCCTGTCTATCTCTTTTTCTCTTTCTAACTCTCTCTCTTTCTCTTTCTGTGCCACGTTCTCTCTTTGTCTCATCTATTTCTCTCTCTTCTGCCTTGTCTTCTGCCTTGTGTTCACTTCTCTGAGATGTTGCCTTTCAAGCCAGGGTGAGATATGCATCACCATCATCGGCATACAAGATCTGTAAAAGATCTGGACCATGTCAGCTCCACAAAGACTGTCATTTATATTGAATCACTCTGATTTCAGTCTTACGATCCTGTTCAGAGAGGGGGAAGTTGGTCACATGGTATTCTTCAACAGCAGGTTCTGACATACTGCATGACACCAGGTACAGCTCTAACTTTCTTCAGCTCCATGATCACAAAAGTATCCTTCTATCACGCAACAGTGGTCCAGTCAAATGGTTTCACTCACATATAGAAGACTGTGTCACTGTGAAGTCAGGAGTTACTCAAAGTGCCATCCATTCCCCTATTGGCACGAATGTGCTTTAATCTGTGATCATGTTTTCTTTATAAAAAATAAAAAAAATCTGAAAAACGCATTTAAAACACTGTCATCAAAAATGCAACTTGCAATACAATAAGACACCACTGGAACTGACACAAATAGGTCCAAAAAAGGTCCCCAAATCGTTGAAGCAGAACATTTAACAATTCAAAGGCTTCCTGTGCTAATTCACGCTTCAACAAGCTTCCGTTCAGTTGAGCTTCTGTGTTTGCATGATTTAACGACGGAGATTTGTCCTATGTAAACACGGACGTGATTGGCCGGCACCAAGCAACCACCGGGTGTAGAGAGGATGCATCTGCCAGACTGACAACTCAAATGAGACCAAAACAACTATTTATAACTATCATAGAGAGTGGCACTTTCACAGGCCCCGCGTCCATTAGACAGATTACTTCCAGTGAAAGGGTCTGTGAGTGATGCTAAGCTCAACCTCCTTTTCTTTCGGATTCTAGAGGGAGAGTGTCACACGCCCCATGCATAATCCAAGCCAGACCACAGAACACATTTAACAAGTCATATTACTAAGCCTGTCTAACAATTATGCCTGACCTCAAAGTCTTTGCTTTTGATCTTTTGCTTTCTATGGCCGTTCTAAAATTATGTGGTTTCTTGCGTAGATATGTCCTTAAACTGCAGACTGCAGACTTGCTGATACATTTAGGGGGGTCATCCTTCTCATTCAAGATGTTCGATTGTCCGTTTAAAAACATATATACAGGCTAAATATATGAGACACAAAAAGCAAGTTGTGAGTTCTTGTAGCCACTACTGAAGCATTTGTGGGTTTTACAGTAGGTGTCTCTCCTTCCTCTTCGGCAGTCACACTCACACTCACACTCACACTCACACACACACACACACACACACACACACACACACACACACACACACACACACACAAACTGGTATTCAGTTTGAGTGTCTGCTGTGATGAGATTTTCTCCTTTGCACGCAATGTGTCACCACACTCCATCGCAGCGAGGACAAACACCAACAACCAGACAAGCAGAAGATTGGTCTCCGTTTACATCTCCTAGTCTCTCCGTTTACATCTCCTAGTCTCTCTCCGTTTACATCTCCTAGTCTCTCCGTTTACATCTCCTAGTCTCTCCGTTTACATCCCCTAGTCTCTCCGTTTACAGCTCCTAGTCTCTCCGTTTACATCCCCTAGTCTCTCTGTATACATCTCCTAGTCTCTCCGTTTACAGCTCCTAGTCTCTCCCTTTACATCTCCTAGTCTCTCCGTTTACAGCTCCTAGTCTCTCCGTTTACATCTCCTAGTCTCTCCGTTTACATCTCCTAGTCTCCCCGTTTACATCCCCTAGTCTCTCCGTTTACATCCCCTAGTCTCTCCGTTTACAGCTCTGAGTCTCTCATTACAACTCCTGCGAGCCCCAGCCTTGAGACTACCACTGTAGCCCCACTTAACACACACCATCTCTGTTACTGAAGGAAATAGGCCAGATCATGACAGCAGCTGGTAAAACTGGGAACAAGTCAGCAGCCAATCAAATGTTCAGGGCTGCTGGACTTTTTCTTTTGAAAAATGTAAATAAATGTCAACGTTGTTGAAAATCAATGACACACTCATTAGTCAACTAACACAGCTTGCTTTGTGAGCCTGCTAACAATGTAAAGTAGTGTTACAGTTAACTAGGTAGGTAGTAGTGGGGAATGGGATTACTCACCGAATCCATTCCATTGCAATATTTTGGCTTGACTAGCGAGTGTGTCGTTGATTTTCAGCAATGTTGAAATGTATTTACATTTTTCTGAATAAAAGCCAGAACAACTTGATTGGTTGGTGACCTGTTCCTGGTTTCACCAGTTGCTGTCACATATTCCCCAGGGCAAACATGCCATGCCATGCTTTATTGACATCATCTTTATCGTCATCATCCTCCTCATCGTCATAGAAACCCCTTATATGGAACACTACCTGAGTGCATGGCTGCCTGGGGGCAGATGTTTCAACCACTACACAGAAGCAATCTCCAGAAAGCACTGTGCATTCATCAGAGTTCATGCATTTTCAATATATAGAATAAGACTCCGGAATTGCCTTGGTAAAAATTGCAAAAATTATAGGAATACATATAATACATGTCTAATAACAGAGTAATACAATTCTTCAGTTCAGTCAAAACAGTCATCTCACTGGAGTCAGATATATACCAGATTTATGACTGCGATGTTTTTGTACTTAGTGTCTCTCTCTCCGCCTATCAGGGAAGTCTATGTGAGGCCCTAAATAGCTTTTAACACAGTATAGTAAACAGGTGACACATACTGTAAAACCTGTCTGCCCTCACTCCTCTACATACATGTATGTAACCCAATATCCCCCTGGCATTCAGCAACAGCAGACATCTCTCTGTTTAAACACCAGAGTCGGGGGAGCATTACGTAAACACTCACACATGCATGGTTCCACCTCAGAATGACAACCATCCATACTCCAACATGGGCAGGGCCTTAACCACTACAGCCAAGTGCACTCTCTCTCTACTCTGACACATTCTACCAAGCTAGCACGAAAAAAACATAGAAATCATTTGCATGCACCTCGGTACTGTCAGCATGGGCTCCTCAGTTTAGACATCAATGGCGTCAGAAGATGTTATGACGTGCTTGTATCGTTCGCCTCTCCCTTCATCAAGCATCCATTACGGGAAGATGTGTCGCGCACACAGAGATAAACTAATGGGGTCAGAAGATAGGCAGGGGGAGAATCTGCCATGTTCAATAGGCCAAGTCAGTTGACTCTCCAGGCGTTTTTATGTAAGCAGCCATCTGCTGGCAAGCTGTGCACTAAAACGAGGCGGCACACTTAAATAACAGGCCCATTCTGAGTTTAAGGAACCTCGCAGTAGTCATACAGTACAGGTTAACCAGAGATTAAGCAAAACACACACACACATTTCTGGGGGAAGGGAATTGGGGGGGGGGGGGGGGGGGGGAGAAGGGAATTGGGGAGGGGGGGGTAAAAAGGTTTACAATGTAAGGTTTGGGACGAGTATTTAATATCTGTTTACTAAAAACCATTCCATAATGGCCTGATGTTATAGGTGAGCAATAGTTGCATTCCGTTCTCTAAGGCCGTCTGCCGTCTTTGACTTATTAAACAAGTGAAGTCAGTGTTTGGCAAGGCAGCGAGTAAATATGAAGTTATGAACATTCCCAGCCCTTTTTCATCCTCTCCTGTTGCTGGCTGGGTGATATCAAATAGCAGCTGGGTTCTGGACTCCTGCTATGGTTCCTGGCAGCGGGGAGAGAGTCTTCAAACCCTTATCTCCTCTGCACTGTTTGGACAGCTTGAGTTTAGTACAAAGCAGCAACAATGACAATGCAAAAGCTACAGTAGGAATCCAGGGACAATAGCATTGTGTACCGTGTCGATTTTCCACATTAAAAAAGCCTGTGATTGGCTACTCATAATACCTATTTACTATAGTAATATAGTATAGCAAGTATGCTGTATGAGCATAGATAGTGTACAATGTCTGCAGTTCCAGGTCTACTAGTTTTGTTTTTATACAGCCACAACAATGCCAAGCAAACTCTCTCTCTGTGGAGCCATATTCCCTCTGCTAGGCCTTGCATGCACCTTCCTCCCAGCCGCTGCTGCTGACACACACACACACACACACACACACACACACACACACACACACACACACACACACACACACACACACACCTTGCAAACAAACACCACTAATCCTGCACAGTGCACACAAATCCAAAAGTTCCAGACATTAGCATAGACTCCGCTCTCCCGGTAAGTCCTTGAATGCTGAACAGACAAGAGCTCTCCTCAACGACAATCTCTGACGACAATTTTTTTTAAAAAGGGAACCATTTTTATGAACCAACTGATTCATATCATCAGCAGCACTTCAGATGGAGTTCACAGCCATTGTCAAGAATGAGAGAAACAAGAGAAAATTATTCATCGCATACATTTGCCTTGACCACAACGTGCCCATGAAATGCAGACAATTTATTGCGTGGGAGCAGTTAGCTCCGACTGCGTCACACTGCCATCATTTTGTGATGAAAACATTTGAATGAAAGTGATCCATTTGTTAGGCCCTGATCACTTAACCTGAATACCAAGTGGCCGGAGCCTCTAAGACGTCACGGTTCCTTTGAGACTCTGTGGTACAGCCTTGGCCCCGGTATCCCACCCAGGCAGGCCTGCAGTCTGGCTTGTCCTGGCTGGCTGACAGGTGGGTCGATCCCTGGAAGCCTCTGCAAGTCTCAGGCAGCCCCTAAATATCGAGCCCTGGCCCGGCTGTTCTGAGGACAGCTGACAGCAGTATTGTTTGACTAGGCTGATTGCCTTTCAGTCTTCTGTGTTCATTCCTCTGTTCTTTCCCTAGGCTACCCAGCACGAGGACATCCATCAACAACCCTGTGAGGGGCCTTTGCATGAGAACGGTCCACCGAAGGGGAGATGATCCAAAACGTGGGTCGAGACTACTGTATATGTCAGGGTTCAAGTTTCAACATGTCAAATTTAAGGCCTTTTAGACCTTTTTAGACCTCTTTGAATAGAATTTTAGACCTATTCGCGACACCATATGATAGCTTTTTGTCATCCTCGAGGTGATGAAATGAGGGATTTCACTGCCATACAGACAAAAAAAGAAGCGAATTGGCATTTTTTGGGTTCAGACTAATTTCCGCGTAAATATATGCGGTTGGACTGATTTCCTTGCAGGATCACGTTTTTAAGACCTAGCACCTCATTTTTAGACCGAATAACTGACATTTGAGACCTTTTTAGGCCTTGTAAATTGTATTACTGGATTTTAGACTTTAAGGCTTTTTAAGACCAGCGCGGGAACCCTGATATGTGTATGTGAAGTGGAACCCCTTCCAATGACGGAGGCAACAGCGTGATCCAAGTACACAGAACAGGGATACAAAGCCCCCAATTCAATCAACTGCAGATAACGGAAAAAATCGCACTGCGGGATCATCCAGAATGTGGGGGCTCAGTTTCCAATACAGGGTGCTTTCTGTCGATCAAAACGATACTCTCACCGAAAACACAGAGGAAGCCACCAGCGCACCAAAGTTTCCTTTATAACTTGCCAACACAGGGAGATTGATGCCTTTTGAGATGAGCAGTGAAAAGAGAGTCTGACTGAGAGTTATGAGGGAGGAGCAGACCTACTTAAGAATCCTGCCCCGAATTCATCTACCTCTCATTAATACATCATAGTACCACAGACGGCTGTGCAGTTCACCACCTCCTCTTCTGTACGCCCTGTCCAGACACCCAAGCCCCACGTCTTCTTCTTGAGTTTACGCTCTTTGCTCTTTCATCCATTAACGCTCTCCATTTACACTACAGTATTTCAACTGTATGAATGAGTCATGGGAATGGAAGGAACCAGAGATGGTCCTTCTCCAGCTCCGAGTTGAACTCAGATTCAGGTTCAGATGCATTGGGTTCAGACGCAGGCCAATAGCACTGAGTTGAGACAAAGTTGGGGGATACACTACACTCTGTGTGTGAGAGAAAGTGTCAGTCTGGCGACTTGCTGGTGGCCAGATAAATCCTATTTTCTGCTCGAGAGACCAGGGGCAACCTTCCCTGTAGAGAGAGAGAGAGAGGGATGCTGGACAGAAATATCTCTCATGGATGCTAACAAGAACCCCTTTAGATAAATATATGGTCATTCTGTGCGGATAAGAAAATCGATTGTATACTATTGACAGTTAGGAATTCAATTCAACTTCCTATTGTACAATGGCTGATGTGAACAACCACTATCCAATCAGAAACCAGCGTCTAAGGCAGCATCATCACATCATTACATTCTATCAAAATAATACCACCTCAGCATGACATAAGATACATTTAGTGAGGTGAGGAGTTTTTAGGCCTTTATCACCAACAAATGGCAAAACAAAAGGATTACACAATATGTCAGACGTTGTGTGGAAAAGTACTGCACAACACAAGGCAAAGATGAGGCAGCGCCCAGAGAAGATGACAGAATGGGGGGACCAATACATCACCACCCTCCTCCCTGGCTTCCTCTTCACCTCCCCCACACTACTATTACTTCCTCTCACACAAATACAGTAGAATCATACAAATATCTCTATGTTATGGTACATGTGGGAATACGGTACATGTGAGAAAACTAGGGTTAGGGTTAGGTGCTAGGGTTAGGGTTAGGGGTAGGGGTAGGGTTAGGGTTAAGGTTAGGGGTAGGATTAGACATGCCAGCATGTACCAAGTCACCCTAGCACCTAACCCTAACCCTAGCTTTCCCACATGTACCGTATTCCCACATGTACCGTAACATATATATATATATATATACTGTATATATATTAAATCCTCTAGAGCGATCCTGACTACTGTATGATATTTCCATATGGAAAGTAGTGGTCGCAGTAGCCTTTAATTTGCACACAGTCACGGGATATGACCATGACGGTGAGATTAAGTGCAACTTCAAATGAAAGGGATGGTAGAGAGGACACACACATCCTCCTCAATGAGGACATTTTTCAGGCTCATTGGCCCCTGTGATGGAAGGGATCTTTTAGAAGCTTGTTGCTAGGAGACAATGCAGCCTTCTCAAAGCAAGGAGGAGGTTGGGGTGCTGAACGGCGGCCATCTTTTTACAATCATCTGTCACATCACTGTGACTGCAATATGCTGCCACTAACTGATTATATAGGCTCCACATTTCAGTCCTTTCATCCCAGAGCCATGTTTATGAGGATTGAGCTTGATCTTGTCACATAGTCTGAATAAAAATGACGTATCTTTGTGTTTGTGACCTACAACTACAGATGGCTTGATTGTATGCAAAGTCATCTACCCCGATCAAAAACATATCGGATATGAAAACACTGTCAGGGGCAAACAACAATTATTCAAACAATCTCTCTTCATAGATCAAATGTATAAACATACATTATGCAATTTTAATTCAGTAACTTTCTCATGGCTGGAGACATCAATAGCGTATGAGCACTGCAAATCAATGTCTCCCTGCCAGAAGGGAAGAAAACAGAATACATCAAAAGGGTTACGTCGGGCTCAGGCTACACCTTAACTGCTCATCCTGAGATATCTACTACCCCCGTGTACTGTTTCTCCAGTGTCTACTAATACAAAATAAAAAATAAAAAAACGTCCTTCTTCTAGCACGACGACTGCCAATGGCTGATCTAGATTGCTTTTCCTGCTACGACTGGTGGATTGATGATTCACTTACTTAGTCAAATGTATCGATTAAGTCGCTTTGGAATAAGGAATAAGTTAATTCCCTCATTAACCCCTATCCAGAGAGCCGTCTGTGACATCATAGGCTTTAGACTGACTCAGCTCAAACCAGAGTGCTGCAACCCAGCTGGCACCACACACATGTACAGACGCACACGCGTACACACACACGCACACACACACGCACACACACGCGCGCACACGCACACGCACACGCACACACGCACACACCTCTCTAGTCTCTACCATCACGTTTTACTTCAGTGGCTGATTGCCCTTTTTTCAGTTCCGCCTTTCCGTTTTCCTGTCTTCAACCACTCCATCTCCCAGGCCACGCTCCAGAGACACAGCCACAAATACCTCAGTCCAACCTCAGAGGAATGCCTGTTGAACAGTAGCCACCTGTACGGTACCAGGCTGGTCTAAAGCCTGCTGTTAACCCCTGAACCCCCCCTCGCCCAGTCAAACATCTGCCCTTGCCATACCACCAAGCATTACACAGCAGCAAACAGTTGCACTCAGATGATTAAATCTCCTATGAACACTAAGTGCTCTCTCAGCGCAATACATTAGACACTCAATTATTCATCTCAGAGTAAGAGGCCACTACGACGCAGCTCGATGTATACTCCCCATAAAGCATCCCCTGGCTAAAGACAGTCATACACTTACACAGAGTAATAGCATGCTAAGCTATTGCGGTTTTATCAGAACTGATAGTGCCGAGAATTCATACACTGCTCTACAGTAGCCTCTCTCAAGGCCAAGTGAGGCCTTGGTTTGGCCATAAGAGACAGAGGGAATCGGTGGGCCTACAGCTTCTGATGACCTATGCAGGGGAATGATATTCAATTGAAGTGCATACTAGTAGGACAGAAGAGCAAAACGAATGCATCTATCAAGCTCCTAATCAAAGGCTTTACTGGTAGCCTGGGTGGGGGGTCGTAGGGTGACAGAGTCTGGGTGACACAGAGAATGAATCACTCACTAAAGGGCAACATCCTCTGCATAACCCCACTAGCCAGGTCACTAACATATCAATATCGATATCATCTCTCTGCCGTGAACAACAGTACTGTTCTTTAACAATCTTGAAAGGTTACGCCAGTCTGGGGGTAAGACTCGATCGGCAACCGGGCCTTAATCTCATTACAGTGCTACCAGTACTCAAGTTGTAAAAGAAATCAGTAAAAAATCAGGGGGGAATGGTGGATTTTATCATATGGGGACAATTTTTGCATCCTCACAGTGTCAGTGACTTCAGTGTCAGTGACTTGGTAAAAATGTCATTGCATGTGTGCGTGCCCCCCCACCTCGCCCACAGTATTTTACTCAATATGCATAAAACTAAATGTTGAAATAGCAGAAATACCACGTTCATTGATAAAATGACATAAGGGATGGAAAGGGGGGATGGCAGTTTTAGAAGGTTTTTGAATGATTTTGAACGTTTCTATTTCAGGGGGGATGCCATCCCCCCTCATCCCCCCTCAACTTGAGTGCTGGTGGTACGGTACATTGACCCAGCAGTGTTCAAGGCTACCCAGTCACAATCCGGTGAGGCGCAAATCGATTGTATTTCAGCTATCTATTGTACAGTAGCCTACATCTCCAGCCAATCCTATACACATACAGACATTCGTATTATTCAAATACAGGAACAGTGGAAATTCCCCATCATGTTCCAGAATGATCTCTGGCCCTCCTCCAGGAAGATGTTGCTAACACAGAAGGAAGGAAGTGTTTTCGGAGGGTACAACAGCAGTGAGCAGCCAAGAGCAAGCAGTGTCGAGACAGACTACTCATGTACAGTACAACACAGAGAGAGAACATAGCCATGTCTCACACAGCGCTTATTGGCTGAAAGTACCATCAAATGCCTGAAAAGTATAGACAATAATTGCTTTGTAAAAAAACAATTACTCCTTCAATTATTCTGAATATCAAGTGAGGTTTGTCTAAGACCCCTGACATGCACATTCCATATGTGGAAATAACAGATCTTGAACTACTTTCAATGATCCACAGCTCTACCATAAATGCAAATTATTTCCATCCACTCTCTTATACAGTATCTGTTCTCGTAGTAGAAACAGAAACCTCTTAGCCAAGGGGGGTGGGGGAGGGGGGTGGACTGGCTGTACGGTCTATTTTCCTCCTGTGTGTGAGTGAAAATGCTGAGTAACAGGGTCAATGGCTGTCTCTAAAACACTTTCAACATCATAGAGATTCTCAACCCCAAGAGGTTTGTTAAATTAATTAGCTTCGCCACATAAAAGACTTCCCATAGCAGATGCCTGCTGCTCTACCATACATTATGGTTTGATTTTCATTTTAGCAAAAAAGGACGATGATTCCAGAGTAAATGGAAGATCCCCATTAAGATTATAACCTACTGTATGGCCAAGCTAAATATTTACAGAGCATAAAATGGTAGCCAAACACTGAATCAGCATCTGAATAATACTCTGCCTTTTATGGGCAAGAAGTAAAACAATTAAATAAAAAATAAAAAATGGATTGATGATTAATCTAGCACAAATAATTTACCTAGTACTCACATCATTTACGCATGGGCTTGTGCATGCACGCACGCACGCCCTCACTCACACACACACACACACACACACACACACACACACACACACACTTGGGATCAGGTCAATCGGTCATAGCCCAGGGGCCTCATTTATAGAGCTTGCGTACGCCCAAAAACGTGCGTATGCAAATTGTCTCGCAATTTTGGGATTTATAAAAAAATGAACTTTTTCACCTCAACGCACACTTGGACCCATGCGTACGCATAGAAACTGGAGAAATGAGCAATTGCGACTCCGCTGGCAGAAGGATGAAACTTTAGAAACGGATACCATTTCCACCAACATAAATCGAAATATGACCTCTCACGTATTATATAAAGAGTATACACACACAAAGGATATACAGTACGTGCACACTGCACATGTCTTATTCGCCCTTGTCCTGTACACATCACACTGTACATATATCTTTACTGTACGTATCATATTGATATCCATGCAAATATAACTTTTTACATTCATATTGCACATAGAGCGAGGCTGGACATGAACAAGTTGACCACCGTCCACAATTGACTTCACAGTAATAAGTCCAATGATTGCAATATGCATACATTGAAGAACATGAACAAGCCCACTGTAAACAATTGACTATCATCCCCAAGCACACCCCATGTATACAGACTACGAAAACTTTAAGCGCACAGCCACTTTATTACTGAACTATCTATTATTATTAGTTGCATCACTAGTGTATCCTGTCTTAGCTGTAATATTGTCACCTTTAACTTGTATTATGCCTATTGCCTTATGACTTGTGCTGCAATGTCAGGAACCGAAGCCTAAGAATTTTACTCTCATACACTTGTGTAATGTAATGTGATAATAAACTTGAAACATCCATGGCTTTTCTACAATGCACTCTGGTTAGATCAAGAACTGAGTTTCCTTGTCTTAGTACTTGTCAATGACAATAAGGTTGAATCTAATCTAATCTAAAAGAAAATACATGATTTAGGATAATAAATACAAAGGGAGGTATCTGTTTTCAAAACAACCTCTCAAATATGTTGTACAGTTTAATCGGTAATCATATTTAATTTGATCTGTAATTATTAAACAATACTTTATGAAATGTATTATCATATATAATACGGTGAACAGTAGGACGAATCATGTTTAAACTGATTCCGTTGTCGATGCAGTCTGGAACATAGATAATATATACGTACTATGGTCTGGCAGATGATAGATGAGAGGAGAGTTTCATACTGTTATGACGCGTTCGCTGCGCGGAACTTTTGCGCAGAAATCGACTGGGTGAAATGTCTTTTTTTCGCCCTTCTGTCGGCCGTTTCACTGACCATTTATAGGCAAATATGGGCGTTAAAAAGGGTGGGGCGAGACGCTCATTCACGTGTGCAAAATGTAGGGTTGATTGGGATTTATAAAGGGAAGCAGGCGTGGGACTAGCGGTGCGCAAATTCCACTTGCGTGCACACCGTTTTATAAATCTGAATCTTGATGTGCGTAAAACTGTTCTTTCTTTGCGTAGGTACGCAAGCTGTTTACGCCAGTTCTACGCAAAGCTTTAGAAATTAGGCCCCAGAGGAGCATGGTCCCAGTAGTCGTTAGGCCAGGGATCTGAGACCTATATGGAGGACGGATCGTGCCACAATGAAATATATGAATATATTAGCTGGCTTACTTACTTATCATATGTACATTTGTGATAGACACATATCTCTGGCTTTTCAGCCTCCTCTACCCCCTGGTCCGTATGATGTCAATCGGGGCAAGTGGCTTGGTTTATGTTGGCATGGCCATATTGCTATGTACATTTTTTTTGATTTAGCAAATGCTTTCATCCAGTGACTCTACGTCATCGTTTTTCAACACACGCTCCCATATCGCCGACCACACGATACCACATACGGTACGGAAACTCCCTTGCAGAGTCATGTGGCCGCGAGGAGAAAACAATATCAAATCATCGCCAATTCAGCCAAATCCGGCACCGTGTGTAGCCTAGCCCTCAGCCCACAGTTGTCTCTGGAGAGACTCTCCTCAGAGAGGCTCGTCAGCAGCAGTCCTAAATACAGTCTATCAGGGGCCTACATCCTGATCCTACCAGCCCCCTGGGAGACACACAGCCATATCCATCTGCCTCCAGCACTGCAGAGGAACACCCAGTCCCCATGGCCACGTAACCTTAACTGAACATAAGGAACAAATTAGCAAGCTGGGGTATTCCGAAAACACATACAAACACCCTATGTATTCACATCTGTTCTTAACTAGAGTACTAGTGAACAGTCAGCATTATTAGCAACGCTACACATTTTATCTTTGGTTGGCTGGTTACATCCCTTATGTAAAAGGTCAGTCACTGTGCCAGAAAAACGTACTCTACTCCCTGTCCCAATCACAGAGAACCACGAGTGTTCAGCAGCACACAGGCCCACAAACTCTTGGTGGGGGAACACTGCCATGAATGGTTTCAGTCGAAAAACAAATCAAAACAGTTACACCACACAAACCATTTACAGCGAATACAAAAGCTTGAGCACATCTACTTCCTTCTAAAACATTCATTGCATTAGTTAACAGGGAAATGTGATACATTTCACACTCAGCATGTGTCACCTGCTCTGCATATGAAAATCTCCAACCCGGGCCTTTACCCAAAGACAGAGGTGCAAATTGTGCTCAACCCATTGCTCCCCCCCCCACCATCAAACCACAGATCTGAATGCCAGGAGTACTGTACTTACTAGTGACTCCTAATCAGTGTCCTCTCAGTGTGTATGTTGTAGTTTTCAGTTAGTAAAAGAGAATACTTAGCATATATCACAATGACTGGTGAGAACTGATTGTGCCATGAGCATAGTTAGCATTGCTCCTCCTCTGAGCTGCTCATCTGCCCAGGGTGAGGGGATTCCCTGGGGTCACTCGGGGACGTGTCTGCGCGAGCTGAAGATACCCTTTTCTCCTGGTCAAATTCTGAATTCTGAAAAGGCTTACTTGACAGTGTGGCTGCATTAGAGGGGAGCAGCCAAGCAGAAATCTGAACTAAATCCATCTCAGACCACCTCTAGGCCACAGACAGACTCCCCTAGCTTCATTTTTGGTCCTTTCCTTTTCTTTCTAGCGTGGCAGGTAGGTTTACACAGTAACATCACTTAAACCTGTTGTTAATCCCCCATAAGGAGCCAGACTACAGAGACAGCAGACTAGGAAAGTGGAGTCAGTCCACTGGATCAGATGGATCACGCCACTGCCACTCTGACTGCCTCTCAAATTGGTGTGGAATTTCCCAGGCAAATATCACATTACTTTCACGCTCAAATCCAAAGAGTGAGAGGGAGATTGCGAGGGAGTGGGAGAGATTGTGTCACCACTGAAATATGGGACTGTCGTCCTACGTCAGTGCAGCGATAGCGGTAAAACAACTAGTATTAGAGACAACAAGAATATCTGATAGAATATATTTATGGTATGGTGTGGTAACACATAACAAATATCCAAATATGAGCATGATGGGGGACATCTGCTGTGGGTCACGGTGGTGTTGTTGAGGGAAAGCTCAGTAATGGGAATTGAAAATGATTCTGAAAGGTTCCTGTGCCCCCAACAACAAGGAAGCTACAGAAGGCACATGTGACATAGCTACCTGCAGCGGGGGACCAAGGGATTAATAATCTCTCTCTACAAGGTCCACAAGACAGCAGGGGGACAAACCCACTACCCAGATAACAAGCCAACAAACAACAAATGACCACTATACGTAGAGGGAAACCAGACAATGAAAAATCCAACAATTGGATGATGTGGAGGCGGGGTGAACGGGTCCACAGTGAGCCTACGGCCTCCTTCCTTGCTGCACTGAGCCACAGATCCATAGCTACAGCCCAGTATTGGGAGTCAGAACCGTGTTAACAGAGCTGAGAGCCACTGCTCAGATTACAGTCTTCCTGTCTGGAACATGGCCCCTTTATTAGATTATATCAGTAATAGTCATACCACGCATGCATCAGAGATGACTGAAAAATGAAATATCAATGACAGAGGAGACGCCATGTAATAATGTTATTAGGATTATTATGTTGCATCTATAACTTGCTGACATTCTGACAAAACAGGGTGGGGTGGGTTCATCACAATGTTTTGTGCACAGAAAAACTGCCGGAGACAATCCTCAAAGGAAGAAAAGGCTGTTGAAGGAACACCTTAGGGAGTATAAATGGAGTTGTAAGTATGTACCAAAGAACCAAAGCTGCTCCACGGAGGCACCGCTAATGGAAATATTTACGGAGCGCACTCAGTGAAGTTACCAAACAAACACACCTGATACATACATCTCTCTACATGGTGGGGTGTCAAGTGGAACACATTCAGGCAACGGTAGTGTTTACGTCCCCTTCATAAATACTGCAGGTGATGTAAAGGAGGCATTTAGTGGAGGTTTGTCTTGGCTGGATGGGGGGGAGAGAGAGAGAGAGAGAGAGAGAGAGAGAGAGAGAGAGAGAGAGAGAGAGAGAGAGAGAGAGAGAGAGAGGAGAGAGAGAGAGAGAGAGAGAGAGAGAGAGAGCAGGAGAACTACAACTACTTCTAGCATGTTTCCTATTGTTCTGTCTCTCCACAGATTACCAGTCATCTTTAAGTAACACAGACAAGTGGGTCTGACTTAATTATCAACTCAGCTGTGACTAACGTGTTTAGAGGTTGATGAATAGGGTACACAGTCCTGTGTTTGCTCATGTAGGCATGAGGATAATACCCCTAAATACACTAGAAATGAATGAATAATGGGAAGGCATGATGATCTGAATAACACATCAGCTCCATCACTAAATGAACCATGGGCTTAATCTTTTTTTATTTATTTTGATAATGGTATTAAAGATATTTAGACATAAAGGAAAAGGGATCACGGTTGTCCATTGATTGTTAACAAAGAGGCCAGGCAATATAAGCACCTAGGTCTTAAGTGACAGGTTTTATAAGTGACAAGCTGGCCAAGAGGACATTTTCCTTTCTCCCTGATTTATGACAAGGAGGCAATCAGAGGGAACAGATGATGCTAGCCAATAATGGGCAGGATTCCAATTCAAGAGATGTGATGTGACCTTACTTAGCGAGAGAGCCTCCATACTTCACCTAGTTCATTAGAGCACTTAAGTCAAGGTTGTTGCAAGTTTTATGCATTGGCTATGAGGCACAAGACAAATCAGCATGCACTCAATTTCGGCTTTGAGAAAGGTGTAAAAACAAATACTACAAAACGAAAAACTATATAACTGGGAGAGACTTGAGGATATCCATGGGCTTCACATGTCAACTCAAATTGTTTTTATTTAATTCTGTAATCTCAGTGTTCACTTATAGTGTGATAGGGCCAATAGAAATCATTGGTCTAGTCTAGTCTGTATATCATGGTCTAGTCTTGTCTCGTATTGTCATGTCCCTTATTTGGCAATAGGCCTTGAAAATAGCCTATGCATTTAGGATATGTTACACCATAGACTCCATAGTGGTCTTAAGAACACAATATGTGAATAACAGCTGCATACCAGTATTTTTTTTAGAAGGTATGCCTATGTTATGCTAAATACAGATACATGGTTTTCTAAAAGACATATCTTTCTGTTGAAGTAAAATTCTGAACATATTCTACGTAAAATAAAATGTGCTTGGAATCAATGTAGCCTAAGCCGTCTGTGTATCCTGAAAACACAAAGCTGCAGAACATTTTGTTCAAATAAGCGACCCACCATCAAGGCTGTCCGCGAAGATTCATTATTGTCTAAATCTGACATTTTAATGTGACATTTAAAGGCGGCGTATGATTTCATACAATCGTTTCCGTCATGCCTGTTTCTGACAATAATTGTGTTAGAATGAACAGGAACCTCGATAGAATCAGTGCAATCGCAAATCATCCCTACGACAAAAAAAAATTTGCAATAAAAATCTCCGTGGTTTGATAGTGAAATCAAAGACCACGGCAATACCCTACTGTTGGTCTTTTGATGCGATTTCTGGACATGCGACGGAATGCTGGAAATACAACTGAAAAGACGTATTTTAGTCATCGTAAATATGTACCTGGTCCAACGGGAGATTGATGATTTCGCTTATCGGTTGCAGCAAACTGGATCCAGTACATGCCGGGGATATTGTTTCAGTAGCCATGATTCAGCCAGCGTTGTGAGAGTCCTATGCTCTCCTTCCCAGGCTCTGACTGTGGGTCCCCGAGTCGCCCCGAGTCTGATCCACATCCACCGCTGGAGCTGCTGTTTGCTGCTGGCCACTACTGGCTGTCAACTGCGCTACAGCACAGACAGTCTAGGCGCAAATACTCTCCAAATCAGATAGAATTTGGGTGGGGGGCTATTCTTCTTGTTCCGCTCGAGCCAATGGCTATAGCGACAATGTTAACACAAATAACATAGCCTACTGGGCATAATTGCCACTTTATCCCCCCCCCAAAAAAGAATAAAGTGATAGCCCTGGCTATTCCCTGTTCAAATAGGTTATTTGTCTTAATTCCATTATCATCGAGTTTAAATGCTTTGGAGGGATTAAAAACGTATCTTATATATATTTTTAAAAAACGTAGTTTCAAACAGTTTAAATAGATGGTGATGATGATGATGGTCTCCTCCAGCGCAATTACTCCATCTCAACGCCCGAGTGCAAACTGAGCGCAAAATTATGTCGCTGTCACCTCATCTAATCACTGCATTTGACATCCAGCCCTACAGAGGGCAGCATTATCAACTCAGCAAGCTGGACGTGCTTCGCTGTTCCTTACGAGGAAGAAGTGGCCCCGCCTCTCATTGCTTTTTGGACAATTTTATAGGCTGAAAACGAACAACGTGACGCTACTTCCGAATCAGTCGAATACGTCTTTTCCTCTAGAGACGTGAATTCTCGATAAACAAACGAACGTGATATTCTATTCACAACACGCTCGAATGTAGCTGATTTTCCTAAAAATCTCTGACCATGGGGAAATGTGTGGTCTCGGGATGTCCTAGTCGGAACGATAACTTTAAAGGAGGCATTCTTCGACCTTGCAAGAGGTTTTTCAATTTTCCCATCGACCAGGCTCGAGTGAAAGTGTGGCTTGCCGCCCTAAGAGAGACCGAGAAAGAAGATTCCACGGAGCAGCACGTCATATGCGAAGATCACTTTCTGACAGACCACGTAACACCTCAAGGAATCAGCGAGGAGGCCATCCCGATCATGCCCTCGTACCTCGACGGACAACTGGGTCTGATCAGTCCGTGGGGCGTAGAGTCATCTGAAGAGGAGGAATTGGCGGGTGATGACGCTGAAGCTGGGGATACTACGCGTGAGGTAGGGATGCTCAATCTCACTTTGAAAGTATTTTCATGATAGGGCTATTCTCAGTTACGTTTTAATGAATGTCTTTTGATTCGTAGAGTGATGAAGATGTTGAAGATGGGAGTGTTACATCGGAAACACCTAGGTAAGATTTACAGTCACATCACATAGTTCCCTGTTTGACTCTAATTCTAATTCTGATTCTAAGGTAAGGCTGACCTTCTCTCGTGTCTGTTAAAGCTTGGGTTTTGGTGCCTGAACTGTCTCTTTGTGATTTAATGCCACTTGTCCAAAGTTGTGCACCAATGTGATCTTTTCACTTCAGCCCTTCTAAACACGGTGAAGGGATAACCAAGAGGAAGAGAGCCACTGTCCGAGGAGGTGGGTCCCATCAATATTGTCCTTTGGAGGCATGAGCTCAAGATATGCTGACTTGTGTAATTGCTCACTATATCTATTTGGTTCCAGAATAGTAATCATTATTGAAAACTATCATAGGCTTAAAATTAAAATGTCAGTTTAGACAATGCCAATTTCTTGGCTTGGTGTCTGTTTTATATTGATTGTGAGACTAATTTCATGACCACAGGCAACACATCTTTACCAAACACGGGGGGCCGACAGGACGTGGCACTGGGCACTTTGACCAAGCGCTTCTTAGAGCTGATGTGTGCTGCCCCTGATGGTGTTTTGGAGCTTAACCAGGTGACGCGCAGACTCCAAACACGTAAACGGCGGGTCTATGACATAACCAATGTGCTTGATGGTATCCGCCTCATCAGAAAGCAATCCACCAACAAGATTAAGTGGATGTGAGTTCAGTTTTTCGCCCGCAAGCTATTTTCTCTTTCTCTGCTCCAGTGTATGTTTTGACAATGTATTCAATTTGCCGAGGTGTCGTCAGTGGAGTGGTTTATTTTACACTGAATGTAATTTGCACTAAGATAGCCTCTTGCTCCCTCCCCCAGAGGATCCGTTCCAGCCAGATGTTGCTTAGCCTTCGGGCGAAAGTCGAAGCTTGAGCGCGAGATGGACAACCTTAAGGCCGTGGAGGAGACTCTGGACGACCTCATAAAAACCTGCGCCCAGCAGCTCTTTGACATGACTGACAGCACAGAGAACCTTGAATATCCTTTAATTTCTCACATGATATTGACATATCCATTTACATTTTTGGCATTTAGCAGACGACCTTATTCCAAAGCGACTTACAATCAATACATTTGACTAAGCAAGTGAATCATCAATCCACCAGTCATAGCAGGAAGAGTAATCCAGCTCAGGCCCGAGGGGCCATTGATAGAAGGAAAAGCCTTCTATCACCTTCTTCTAAACTTTATTGAGGGGTTTAGTAATGTCATTTTCATGTCTGATATAACAGGCATTGTTTGGAAACGCTAAATACTAACTCGTAACAGACAGTTGATAATGCTCATCACATGTAGACTACTCCCTTGTATTCCTTTACTTAGATTGTGCATGCTAGAAAAGTAACAAAACTGGTGGTTGCCATAGTGATGCTAAAATGTATCTATCCCTGTCAGGAAGTAACATTGAGTGGTATGTCCTCGTAGTGTCGAATCCTCTTTGACTGCCTCTGCACATCAGCATATGTGACTCACGAAGACATCACACGGATCAAGGTCTTCCAACAGCAGACGCTTATCGCCATTAAAGCTCCGCAGGAGACCAAGCTTGAGGTTCCCACACCCAATGAGGTAAGCCCTGCTGGATCAATGATAGATGGGAGTGAGAACCCTATCTTACAAACCTGCTTGTATGTGCAGGCTTTATTCAATATGCATTGGTCCTGAAGAATTATCAGGGTTCCCACGGGTCCTTGAAATCCTTGAAAGTTTGTGAATTTGAGAGAAAAAAAATCAAGGTCTTAAAAGTTTTTGAAAATAGACATGGGTCATTGAAAGTGCTTGAATTCCCCTCTCTCTCTCAAAAAAATAATAATAAACCCCTCAAAAAAAGTTCCGAAACGTTATTTTGGTTGATTATTACTCCCCTTTAATAATACCAATTGGTATTGTATTTTATATAGTTGGAAAGTCTGATTAGTCACCTTTACAATGAGGTACATCTTGTAAGGATCATGCATTCATGGAATGAGCAACACAGCTAAACG
Source organism: Nansenia antarctica (assembly GCF_963989245.1). NCBI lineage: Eukaryota > Metazoa > Chordata > Actinopteri > Argentiniformes > Microstomatidae > Nansenia > Nansenia antarctica. The sequence continues at coordinate 59,201,431 of NC_137688.1, read as the reverse complement.
TGTGGGTAACATCCCCTATATTCTTCTGTTGGTATTCACTCTCGTTTTGAGTTGCTTGGTGGATTGGATGATTGCACTCTCCCACAGTAATAAGGAAAAAACAACACATATTGGCAATTTTTACACTTTATTAATTTTACACTGTCAGGGACCTCAGCAGCGTGTGGAAGATCCATACGCAGTCACAACAGCTTGGCACCTCCTCATGCTGGTCACCAGCCTGGTCACACACTGCTGTGGGACGGCATCCCATTCCTCAACTAGGATTTGCCGCAAGTCAGCCAACATGGTTGCGTTGGTCACTCTGGCACGTACAGCACGCCCAAGCTGATCCCATAAGTGTTCAATTGGGTTGAGGTCTGGACTCACGGCAGGCCATTCCATCCTCTCCACTCCCAAATTCTGGAAGTGCTCTGTGTTGATCCTGGCTCTGTGGGGGTGAGCGTTGTCATCCTGGAGGATGGAGATTCTGGAGATATGGGATCGCCACTGGCCCCAGAATATCATTCCTGTCAATTAGGTGCCATTCAGGTGCCAGCTGGACGTGCTTCGCTGTTCCTTACGAGGAAGAAGTGGCCCCGCCTCTCATTGCTCTCATCACACCTGCCAGCACTTGAAGCTCAAAACGAGAGTGAATACCAACAGAAGAATATTGCAGGGGATTTTGGCAAAGAAAATTGGGCCGCTACCCACACGTTTAGCTGTGTTACTCATTCCACGAATGCATGATCCTAAGTTGTACCTCGTTGTAAAGGTGACTAATCAGGCTTTCCAATGATACCAATTGGTATTATTAAAGGGGAGGAAGAATCGACTGAAATAAAGTTTCCAAACTTTTAAAATATATATTAAAAAATGTTTTACTTAGCTCGTCAACTAGTAAATAAGTTTCTGTATTGCTTAACTTTACACATATTTCACAATATACTGTTTTGCTGTGCTGTGGTAGAGAAGGCAAGAGACCATCTAGTGTTCAAGCCTCTACATTTAAAAGCCTCTCTTTTTAATTGTTGTCTGAACGGATAGTAGATCTGTCTCAAACTATGCCGTGTTGGGTCCTTGAATTTGAGGAAATTGAGTCTCGAAAGTCCTTGAAAAGTGCTTGAATTTGATGTTTCAGAAGGTGTGGGAACCCTGTGCATGCTTATTCAATATGCATTGGTCCTGAATAGTTTATCAGCTCATAAGCTAATGGCTTTGCACAATTTGTTTTCCGGTTTAGGACCGCATTCAGATGCACCTGAAGGGAGGCAGGGGGCCAATCAAAGTCCTGACCTGTGAGATTGGGAGGCCTCCCAAGGGGTCAGGGAATGGCAAGATAGAAGGCTTCTCAACACTGGAGGAGAGCAGGATCAAGGCAAAGCCTCTCAGCACAGGTAACGCAGACATGCTTTTCACTACATCGAATGAATCAAAAGACTATTCTTATTTTCTTAGATCAATGTTATTTGGACATTATGTTCAACAGAGGGCGCTGTTCACCAAAAGATGGACCCCCCCCTGAATAGAATGAGTTTATACTGTACTTCTCATGTGGCAAAGAGAGTAGCTATCTGTTGGTGTTGAGTCTAAATTAATCTGTGAATTTATCTTATCTTGTAGATTCCTTGGCTCCACAGAAAGCTGTTCAGAGTGCATAGTCAGTGGAGGTGAAGCATGCTGCACTGACCTCATTGGAACATTCTGGTCTCACTGTTTGGACTCTCACTTTCACACTTCTGACATTGTCATATAAGGAAGACACCATTGTTGTCCCCTTTGTTTTGTGAGTAAAATTAATAAAGGAAAGTATATGGAGGAATGTTTGACTGGTACATGTCATGCAATTGCAAGCTTTATTTTTATATGTGTACTTAGTGAGTCGGGGGTGGTTGCACCCCTGTGAGACTGTTCTTTTGTGGATCATCTTCAACTGTTTGACAGCATCAAATTCTCAGTTAATGATGCTCATGCTCATGTACAGGATGTTTATTTTTATTTTATTTTGGTAACCTTTTAAGCAGTGTCATGTTTGTAATGAGTTTGTGTATGTTCCTTTGTTCTTTTTAATCTGACCTTGTTAGAATTCTCTGTTGTACTTGGTGTTTGTCTTAGTCAAAAGATTTGATTTCATCATGGACTGCTAATATGAAGAAAGTACACTTCATACCACCTCATATGAATAAATTCGCTAATGTTACACCGTTTTTGTGATTTACCAACACAGTGCATCATCATGACCCTTACAGCTTTATTTTCTTATTAAGGAGGTCGGTACTAGGGTAGAATCAAATCCATGGTTCAAACTGGACATGTCAGAAGGATTGGGCAATTGTGTGGTGTAGTCTAGTTTTTTCTAGTGGGTATACTGTGATTTTCCCCTCCCAGCCTCATATCGTTCATTTCGGAACGCCATAAAAAAAAAGATCTGCGCTCCCTGTCTAACGTTGTATATATATATATATATATAAATGACATGTTATAAGGCTGATCTGTGCATGATAGTGCTGCATTTTGACATATTTCATGTCGCATCTCCCCCCTTTGATGGTATATGACCCTATAGTCAGTCCCAATGGTCCAAAATTCAAGTGCTTCGTAACACAGACGGGGTGAATTTTATGAATGAAAGTGAACGTTCTGTCACAAAACGCCGTTATGTATCCTCGCACATTTTTAAGTGGGTATATGGAAATCCTTGGCCTTTCCTAGTGGAATGAATATCATAGCTTTCATGTGACGTCACAGCATAGTGGAAACGCCCACCTGACGGGCAAAAGGCACTTTTTGCGGGCAAAACCCACTTTTTGCGGGTTAATAACTTTGATTTCCCGTGGGTTAGGAAAATAATTCCAACGTGTCCGGATAGAGTAGAAGACAGGGAATCCAACACTATTTGAATGGTGTCAATCCTCCACTCCTATCACCGTCGTGTATCTTGATAATCAAATCAAATCAAATCAAATTTTATTTGTATAGCGCATTTCTTACAAGATGTAACTCAATGCGCTTCACACAATGAAAATGTTCAGTCAATCAGTCAATCAATCAATCAATACTGACAGAGCCGCGAGCAGGTAAAAGTAAAAAACCTGTATACTATGTAGCCAGGAAAAAATTCCCTTGCAGCCCTCTACCAATAGAGCGACTACTAGCCAGTTTGCTTACCAGTACCCAGCGGTCCAGGGGAGGCCAGGACCACCGGCACAAAGCAAGCAAGCAAGGGCAAAAACCTGTACACCATGTATCCAGGAAAAATTCCTTGCATATTATCGGCGTACACACTGTCCATAAATTTTGTGTTGTATTTGCATCGTTCTGCATCCAGTATGGTCACAGGTCCTGCCAAAAGAGAAACTTAAGCACAGTTATGATGCAACAACACAATAGAGACAGTAAAGATGACAGCAATGCAACCTGATGGTGGTCCTGGTACACCCTTGTACCGGTTCCAGTACTGCTCTAGGTGCTATTTGGAGCTGACAGTTCTTCATGAGTGAGGTGGTCTAAATAGTTGGGAGTTTCGTCCAGCAGCCGGTGAACGCCCGGTTGATCGAGTTTCATATTAAAAGTATATCTTCTCGGGGTGTCAGCGCGGTGGTTAAGGGCTCAAAATGACCGTATACTGATGGTGAATTTAGCAATAATAGTCTTATGTTTGTACCACCTCCATAACCAGTGTTATTCACGGGAAAAGCCGGTCAAGGAGGCACCCTTTGCAGGTCAATAACTTTGATTCCCGTGGGTTAGGAAAATAATTCCAATGTGTCCGGATAGAGTAGAAGACAGGGAATCCAACACTATTTGAATGGAGTCGATCCTCCACTCCTATCACCGTGGACACAGCAAGGAGCGAATTCCCGGATATAAATATTCCCTCGCCTCGCTGACAGCGGGAGTTGGGAGTTTCGTCCAGCAGCCGGTGAACGCCCGGTTGATCGAGTTTCATATTAAAAGTATATCTTCTCGGGGTGTCAGCGCGGTGTTTAAGGGCTCAAAATGACCGTATACTGATGGTGAATTTAGCAATAATAGTCTTATGTTTGTACCACCTCCATAACCGGTGTTATTCACGGGAAAAGCCGGTCAAGGAGGCACCCTTTGCAGGTCAATAACTTTGATTCTCCGGGGGTTAGGAAAATAATTCCAACGTGTCCGGATAGAGTAGAAGACAGGGAATCCAACACTATTTGAATGGTGTCAATCCTCCACTCCTATCACCGTCGTGTATCTTGATAGTTCTTCATGAGTGAGGTGGTCTAAATAGTAGGCAGCCATGTTGAGCGATGTTGCTATGATACTTTTTGCCCGTCAGGTTGGTGGTTGCTAGGGAAGAAACCACGTGACTGAAAGCTATGAATACGGCGTAGTCCTGCGTATCACGTAGACTACACCACACTGGCGTAGGTTTACCTTGAAGGATGTCTAATGTTAACATGTCTATGAACAGGTGCACACCTGAGCCACCGTATCATCAACCATTGTCATATCATATGGTCAAAAGCAGTCATTGCCAGTATGCCTAGGAAAGCCCACTGTGCAAAACGTAAATGCATTTTTGCGCCTGTACTATTTGCCAACATACGCTATTGACTCACTCGTCCCGCCCCTTCATGCTCAGGTTGACGCTCAACTCTGTGCGCTCCGCAGGTTGTAAAGAAAATTTAAAAAAAGAGAAGCTTTAGTTTGTGGCGGACACCACTCATAGAAAGTGTCGGATTTTCACCTCATTGTTTTTAAGGATTCGATTGCGTGGGCATGGACAAACTACTGGAATAATGCAACTGTGTGTTTTTACTTTGAGACGGACGCAAAGATAGCCGGTATATTCATCAGACATTTGACTTCTTTCTAATGTCTTTATGTGGAGCGACGCTGATACAGGAATGGCCAACTTGGAATAATGGGTTGTGACATGGACCTTCTCTGAATCCTAGATCATATACGCTTTCACATCTTATATAAGTTGTAGTGTATTTGTCACGAAGCTGGATTGTTCTCCGTTATTTTAGAAAGGGGGAAATACTGATTAGTATACTTAACGCATAAAGCAGATTCATTATGCCGGCGGAATCGAACACGATCACTGTTGCGGAATTTGTGGCTGAGACAAATGAAGATTATAAAGCACCCACAACCTCCAACTTCACTACTCGGATGTCCCATTGTCGGGGCACAGTAGCAGCGCTGGAGGAGGTGAGTATAGGGCACTTTTGAATATCAGTGAAATTATAAAGTAGATTTTAATTATTATGTTTAAGTGCGAGCAATGAACAAACCTGACCACACCATTTATATTATTTGTCGAAACATGCTCAATTACAACAGCATAAAAGAGGAACAGCAAGTACTTCCTCTTTGCGGAATCAATGGCATTTTTCTTATCCTAAACTATGTTGAACCTCGCCCTTACCCCGCCATGTGTCCACAAGACACATGCAAGTGTTGATGTAAGACCCCAGTGGTCACCCCACAATGAAGTATTCGTGTGAGGTCAGGAGACTGAAAAATGAGTAGATCAATGTAGAGTGATTTCTGTGACTCATGCAACAATGCTATCTTATTTCCTATCAGGCCGTTTGTAAACAGTGTGGACACTTCCACATACAGTATTATGTAGAAGGTCACTGTTAGAGACATGACCATAGTAACAACCCTTTAATGTGGTAGCAATTCACATTTCCGTATCAGTGGAATTGGGTTGCCTTGTCAATTACCTGGGGGGGAATTCAATGGCATCACTAGAACATCTGTTGCCAGCCACCCAGATGTGATGTCATTGGTCTCTGGAAGTCTGCTGCCCTGTGCTCATGAGGATGTGGTATCTTGAGTGGTGGCCCTTTGGCAGCCTGCATGAGTCACTGGACCGTTAGGATAGTCTGACTCTATGGGTACAACACAGCTTGATTTTGTGAATTTATTTTGATATGAACTCTTAAGATACACTGTGTCCATGGATAGGCTATGGCAGCATGGAGATTGCACAATGGAGGAAGTCACATAGAGTCTTGCTGATCTCTGCACAGGGTTGCAGAATCTTTAGAAAAGTAAGGACAGTGTATTCAACTTGTGATGAGTTTCACATTCAGTACCCCCCTGTAAAAACGAGGAAGTTTGACACATTCATACAACAATCTGTTTCACAAACACAACTGAAACTGAAGAGTGAACTGCAATGCCAGTCTTCATTTTAAAGAGTAAACAGAGATAAACACACAAACACATACACACACACACGCACACACATTCATTCAGCCATACAGCAACAATAAAGGGGGTCGTTCCTCCAGGTCGACTGGCAGCACTCCTCTTTCCAGTTCCACAAATCTACCTGTGAATGTAAATCAGAGAGAGTTTCTGTGTAATGCAGTGTCATGCTGTAGCCTGCCTGTGTGGTGGAACTCTCAGACTATCACTACCTCTCTCAGAACAATGCTCTGCCCTGGCCTAGCTACAGTATGTACTGTTGCATCCTGGGAGAATCCCCGGGGCCTGGGCTGGGGCTGCACTGGGCCACTCCTGTCCTAGCATGCTTTCCCTCTCTGTGTGTGTGTGTGTGTGTGTGTGTGTGTGTGTGTGTGTGTGTGTGTGTATGTGTGTATGTGTGTATGTGTGTATGTGTGTGTGTGTGTGTGTGTGTGTGTGTGTGTGTGTTATATCCCCTGCCATCCCCTGCCTTAGCCTGCCCATAGTACCACCTCTGTCTGCAACTGCATGGCCTGTCCTAGCCTGTCTGCTCCAATGCCTGTATGAGTGTCTGGCTGCCCCAGTCCACTGGGTGGCTAGGGGTTGTGGGAACACCAGCAGTCATGTGTGTAACTGTGTGTATCTGGGTTAGTCATAATAGCAGGGTTGATGGGGGCAATGTATGATAATCATTAATTCCTAAAGAATGATCATATCAACCTGAGAATGATTAGACACATGATAGAGGGCTTATCAAACACACAAGGTCAAACCTGAGAAAATAACTGCTTTGTCAATTTAGTATTTGTCTATTTAAAAAAAAAACTTGAAAGGTCAGTCCTGGATGTCAGTTTGACCGCTCCGCTGACACACAAACCGTTGACGTTTGCCACTGGGGGATCAGTAGTCCACAGGTCTTACAGGGTTCCCGGATAGCCACCTGCATCACTGCTGTGAGTCAGTCGACCCAGGCTGGGAATGATGACTGTCACTGTTTATGGGCGCACGTGAGGCTGAGTTGCTCCAATAATGCTGTCATCAAAGTTCCATTTGAAAAAGAACAAAAAGCTGGTTGAGTGATTCATTAAATGGGCTAAAATGTAGGCCTACTTAAACTTAGGGAAAACTATCCTATCTGAGAGATCTGAGCTATTGGAATGCTTTTAATTTCTCTATTGTGTGTCCTCTGCTGTGGCTAAAAACGGACGACTTTCCGCTAGCACAGGATTTCACATGGGAATGGCTTAACACTAAAATGAAGAGAAGGCAACAGGGTGTCATGTGATGTATTTATCTCCATTTATACAGTGTTGAGTATAGAGTGTACACACAGTCTCCAATTTTGGTTTCCCACAAGCCATTTCCTTGTTTTTGCCAGCTCTGGTTTCTGGTTTCTGATTCTGGTATCAGAGAGGCTGCCACTAGCATTAGGCCTTTAGCTGGGTAGGGATGGACTTGGCATGTTGCCCTGTCTGTGTTATTACTGTGTAAACATTACTGTTGGGCTGGGCTGTCCATTCCCCCCCCCCCCCGTCACTGGCCTAATCTAATGAGATCTCTGGGGAATTCACACACTGACTCAGGGCTGGGCTGGGAACTCTCTCTCTCTCTCTCTCTCTCTCTCTCTCTCTCTCTCTCTCTCTCTCTCTCTCTCTCTCTCTCTCTCTCTCTCTCTCTCTGTGTGTGTGTCCTCTATTACTTCCCTCCCTTTATTGATGTTGTTCCCATTTGTGCCCTCTCCAAGGTTCTGGATGTGGACAGAGGGGTACTTCACAAGATCAAGAAGTCTGTCAAGGCCATAAACAACTCTGGTCTGGGTGAGTACTATAATACGCCACAGAGAGTCAGTCAGTCAGTCCTGGTCTACAGTTTCCATTCCCTCCCGCTGTAGCGTAGACAGCCACAGAAGTTTCACACATCCTTTGATGCTCTCTTTACAGTAAGTGTTAACTGTGGTTTCTTTCTGTGGTAAAGTAAACCTTCTGCTACACCCTAGCAGACTCCTAGAGTCGGATACAATCCTAATACACAGAGACAGAGGGGTGTTTCAGTAAGTAAGTAAGTGAGTGAGTGAGGTCTGTGTCGAGACAGGTGAAATGGAACCTCAGAGGGAGACGGAGGAGACAATGAGAGCACCTCTCCACATTCCTCCCATTCCACACACCTGTCCCAGCATGCCTGGGAAGCTGAGCTGAAGGGCACACTACTTACTGTAGCTTCCTGGTTCCTGCCTGTACTGTACTTCCCTATGGGAGCCTCTATTAGTGCTCCTCCTCCTCCTCTCTGCCCAGTGTGTAAACCCGCCCAGGGCCCGGTCTAGTCAGAATCCGGGTGTGTTTTGATAAGGGATCAGGAGTCATACTAATCATCATGGGTCGTAGAGTAGATATAGAGTGTTATCTGCACATGCTGGAAATACCTTATCGCCACTTTGGCTTTCGTGCTGTGTATACTAAGCTCTGGGTTTGATACCCACGCACTCTTACAATACAGTATGTATGCTGTTCATTGTTATATTTAGAGCAGGCCATATGAAAGTATTGTATCCGTGTTGGTGCTCAGCAATATTCATTTATGTTATATTAGTTATGGCAGCGAAGAGTGTTGGGAGGTGAGTTGCCTGGAAAGTAGTGGAACAATTGCCATCCGGTTTTAGTGCCGAGAAGGAATACATGGGCATTCACTCTGTTCTAATTATATTTTCTGGTACAAACACAACATCCACGTGAACTTCCTGTCTCACAGAAAGAGTTCCTCTGTGGTGGGGTTGCCTCATACAAGGCATCTGACTCAGAGCACTCAGAAAGCTCCTTTGTGTATGTCATTGTTTGTCCATGAATGTGTACTTTTAGGCTCATAGGATTAACTATGCCGTTACAGTCATTTTTCAGGTCAGGAAGCATGAAAGCATGAAATGTAACCCTGACCCGGACAGACGTTGTATGTGAATATTTGAACAAAGTCTCCGATATTTGTCAAGGTCTCAGATTGGGTCAGATATTTCGAACACAATCAGTGAAGTTCATATTTCCCTAAAAGAATGTGTTGGTCACTCTCTAGGATTACAAAGAGTAGCATAGCATTGGACAGTTAGACAGGTAGCATAGCATTGGACAGTTAGACAGGTAGCATAGCATTGGACAGTTAGACAGGTAGCATAGCATTGGACAGTTAGACAGGTAGCATAGCATTGGACAGTTAGACAGGTAGCATAGCATTGGACAGTTAGACAGGTAGCATAGCATTGGACAGTTAGAGTCCATGTTAGCGCATCCTGACTGTGTTGGTGATTGGCCCCTTTTGTTTTGTGTCTCAGCCCACTTTGAAAATGAAGAGCAGTACGTCCAGTCTATGGAGAAGTTTGGGGACAACTGTGTCTGTAGGGACGACCCTGAGGTGGGGTCCGCCTTCCTTAAATTTGCTGTCTTCACTAAAGAGCTCACTGCCCTCTTCAAGAACCTGGTGAGACTCCACATAGTACCTGTCCTTGCCCATAATGAGCTTTGAGTTGCATCCGTGTACGAAAGGCGCTATATAAATAAAGTTTCACTTCACTTCACTAAAAATAAAGTTGCACATAATGGCTGTTCTAACTATCTATCTATCTATCTATCTATCTATCTATCTATCTATCTATTCTATCTATTCTATCTATTCTATCTATTGTCACTCCTCATGTCCCTCTTTTCTTCCTCTGCTTCTGTAATACCTCAATGGTGGTGTCTGCCTTGCTCTCTCTACTCTAGCACTCATGTATGTCCTCAAAATAAATGTACTTTCGTTTTTCTATATTTTCATTTTGTACTGTGAATTTTAAGCATTGCGTTTACACCGTGTGATTTGATGTGTTGAGAGAAGCTTCACACTCTCTGTCTATCTTTTTTCTTTTTGTTTGCAGTTGCAGAACATGAACAACATCATCACATTTCCATTAGACAGTCTACTGAAAGGAGATCTCAAAGGAGTCAAAGGGGTATCGATACTACTACGAACCAAACACAATATACTACCAGACACAGTCAAAGTGTATTGACATTAGAGAGCGGGAGTAGGCATGTCCCTTCTAAGGTGTCCTACACCCACACAGACTTGCCCTGACCACAAAAAGAATACCTTCTTTAATGACTTTGGAGCAAAGTCCATCCATGTGCATGTAAACAAGTTTGTTATGTTTATTTAAACAAAACACAAATGTGTCTCATGAGCCCTGTAGTGTACTGTATCCACAATGCAATGTGTATTATTTCTCCCCCAGGATCTGAAAAAGCCCTTTGATAAAGCCTGGAAGGATTATGAAACTAAACTGTAAGTGCCCATTCCACAAGTTCTTTTCCACAGCAGTTTGAGTTTCAAAACGAGAACACAAGATATGTGGGTTAAGCCTAAGTTAATGATTATGGCTCTCAGCACAAGGAAAGGCATGTGGATAGTTTTATAGTTAGTTGAAATACCTGTGTTAGAAAAGCACCATGAATGGTGTTGCATTGGTGGGTATAACAGCATTTCTAACAGATAGAAAGGGGAAACAATGAGAGTATGTAAAAGGTCAGTGTGAGCTATTCATGAAACAGCTGATAAGGCAGCCAGACCATATGAGAGAGAATGTGACTGTTTAGCTGTGGCGTTGAGTTGCACCGCAACACCTGGTGCTGCTATGTCAACAGAAGACTAGCATAGAGCTGACTAACCATGGACGGACAAGGCACATTCTTTGCAATGGGAACACGCTCACTTGAACCAGTCTGTTCAAACTGACATCAAGAGGCTTGAAAAAAATAAAGTATGTTTTTCATTGCTTGAGAAACTAGAGGACATTCGAGTTCACTGAATGGGGACAGGGTCTGGGAATTTAAGGTCCTGTTCTCACATGAAAGTCTGGATCATGACCCGGAGCAAGTGGATGAGTTTGCAACATTGTTGCATAAATTATTTCTCTGATTTGCGTTCTCACAGCCCTTTATGTAAATGAAGTAACATACGCCCGATCACGTCTCTTCACAACACTGGCTCCCCGCTGGTGGAATGAGCTCCCCACGGCTGTCAGAACGGCAGAGTCACTACCCATCTTCCGTCGTAGACTGAAGACCCATCTCCAGGTTACATCTTAACTGCTCCTCCTGAGACATCTTCTGACCCTCACCACTACGTCTCCTAAAGACACCCGCTTTCCCCTTTACTGTGTCCCTAAGAACTTCTACTGCCCCCCTTGTACTGTTTCTCAGTTTCTCCAGTAATAAAAATAAAATAAAAAAATAATAAAAAATAAAAAAAACGTTTTAGCAGAAGGCGATAATAGGGAGAAGGTTTTTCCTTCTATCAGTGGCCCCGGGCCCGAGCTAGAGTACTCTTCCTGCAACGAATAGTGGACTGCTGATTCACATGCTTAGTATTCAAATGTATTGATTGTAAGTCGCTTTGGAATAAGGCGTCTGCTAAATGCCAAAAATGTAAATGTAATACGCAATCGAAACAACAGACGTGGTAGTTGATTGGTCCGAAAAATTGAAAATTGCCCGTTCGTCCCGCTCTTATCCAGATCAACACGCATGCGCTGTTGTTTTCCTGGACAGCCTCGATGCGTCGTTTCTAACCGGAGCAAAACCACCCTTTTCAAGCGGAGCATGCGTTGGTTGTTTGCTCCTGGAGCGACTTCGAATGTACGTTCTCACAGCTCCAAACGACGCAGAGCAAAGCGAATTTGATCCTAAACTCTGATTCCAAGTGAAGCAAATGTTCTAGTGAGAACACACCCTTAGAGTTGGTTTTCCTATGGTTTTCCTAATGGTTTTCCTAGTTTACAAAAAGGCCAGTGCCTTGTGCCAACTACTGAAGCACTGTTGGGTTGATGTAAGTGACCTTCAGGAGTTTTATGGCTCAAAGGACTGGCAGAGATTCCATTATCCCAAACGTAAACAAACTGAAAACAATAAAACATTGCAGAGGTGGTGTGAACAGCTTCATTCTATGAGTAAATATGTGTGGCTTGTTTGTCTCTCTTTATTCCAGTCTGTGTATCTGTTTAAGCTAATGCATACACCTTTGTCTATTCTCTCTTGGCAACCACCATGCCCCTTTGACCTTTGTGTTGTGCCACATCCCCTTCCTGCAGGACTAAGATAGAGAAGGAGAAGAAGGAGCACGCTAAGCAGCATGGGATGATCCGGACAGAGTTCAGTGGCGGAGAGATCGCTGAGGAGATGGAGAAGGAAAGACGGCTCTTCCAGCTGCAGATGTGTGAGGTGAGAGGATGCCCCTTATCCTCCAGACCAGAGGAGGACACAACAATAACCTCAAATTAATTAATTTATGCTCAGCCAAATCCATGTTTAGAGGTAGCTAGCTAACATTACATTGATCATACTCGTAAGACTTTTCACTTTTCAAAAAATGCCGGTCGAGAGAGGACACTGGCGTTGCTTGTTCGCCGCTTCTCCGCCCGAAATCTAGATATACTTGCAGTATACATAGTAGATTGTCCTACAAAGACACTTAGATTTAGATTCAGTAATCAAAAAATTCATTAGACCCCTATACTTTCTTTTATTTATTTATTTTTGTTTCTTTTTTATTTTACTACTCGATCTTTTCAGTTTGTAAAGTGTTTTTGAGTGTCTAGAAAAGCGCTATATAAGTCTAATTTATTATTATTATTATTATTATTGTTGTTATGATTATTATTATTATTATTATTATGTTTGTTAAATCAGAAATATGCATTACTGTTTTACACATGTATTACACATTGGCTGTGCCCCTATAGTCTTCAATAGTGTTCCCTATATGACCACTGACCACACAAAGCATTTGGTCTATGCTTAGTATTAGTATTTGGTCATCATCATTGCTATTAGTGCTCAAACTATATTCTGTTTCCAGTATCTTCTAAAAGTGAATGAAATCAAAGTCAAGAAGGGGGTGGACTTTCTTCAGAACCTCATAAAATATTTCCACGCCCAATGCAAGTACGTTGATTTCATTCTCACTCTAATTTGTGACTTGCTTGACGCTCTGGACATTTGTTATGTGTGAGTCCAAATGTTGGCGTCTGCTGAAGCTTTTCTTTATCTTTTCACTTCAGCTTCTTCCAAGATGGGCTGAAGGCAGTGGACACCCTCAAACCCTCCATAGAGAAACTGGCTACAGACTTGACTACAGTAAGTGTCTCTCTCTCTCCCGTTTACTGGTGTTGATGTACTCACTGCAATTGTAACTTTTTGCCTATTCAAGGATTTCAAAATGTCCACCCAATGCTTAGTCTCATGCTTGTCAGTTCAAGTGTCTCCGGGGAAATTCTAGCAGTATACTTGATGCTCGACTTTCCCCAAACCCCACACACCACACACTCATTTTCACAATTATGTCAGAGTATTATGGTAGTTCCTGAATATTTGGATTTAGACTACTTCTCTGTCTCTCTCTCTCTCTCTCTCTCTCTCTCTCTCTCTCTCTCTCTCTCTCTCTCTCTCTCGCTCTCTCTCTCTCTCAGAGGTTCATTTTTAGTTCTCTACCCTTTTCTCACTCTCACTTCTCCCACTTCCTGTTCTCAGATCAAGCAGACCCAAGACGGAGAGAGGAAACAGCTGAGCCAGCTCAGGGATGTTCTCAAGTCCTCCCTACAGTCAGATCAGAAGGAGGTGAGCAAACTCTTGTTCCACTTGAGTTAGCATGTTAGCAGAGAGGATGTGTCCCAACCTCTCCCACAAATTACTCATGTCCTGTACTTTAACCGTTACATTAGAGCATGTGATTTTTGGCCTTCTGTATTTGTCTCATTACAGGAAAATGAGGGAAATTAGATTATTGCTATCCTTTGGATAATGCCTGTTCACTTTTCATAAGCCTCTAATCTAATCTACAGAATAAAAGAGGACTGGGCATTATGTGTCGTGTGCTATTTGGCTGGCGATATAGACTTGCAGTGTAATTAACATATCATGTTTTCCAAAGGCTTGGGCAGTGAGTGCGCTCAGTGAACTTTTGCTACTTGCCCCTTGCTATCAAGCCTTTAATTGTTCCTTGAACCTCGTTTTTTGCCGAGCGCATGATTAATGATCCTTACCAGAGAGAGGATTGGAATAAAAACGTGTTAAGGCCCGATCATTTCATGCTCTGTCGATCACGGCACACACTGGCTTGACATGGTTCTCTGTAATCGCTTCGTCAAATGCACTGTTTACTCTGCACAGGCCCTCCATGCAAAACATGTGCCATTCCAAAGTCACTCATTCTATATACAGGGTTCCCGCGCTGGTCTTAAAAAGCCTTCAAGTCTAAAATCCAGCAAACCTAAAGCTTAAGGCCTAAAAAGGTCTTGAATTTCAGTTATTCGGTCTAAAAATGAGGTGCTAGGTTGTAAAAATGAGATCCTGCAAGGAAATCAGTCCGACCACATCTATTTATGCAGAAATTAATCAAGCTGGAACCAAAAAAATGCCAATTCGCTTCCTTTTTTGTCTGTATGGCAGTGAAATCCCTAATTTCATCACCTCGAGGATGACAAAAAGCTAGCATATGGTGTCGCGAATAGGTCTAAAATTCTATTCAAAGAGGTCTAAAAAGGTCTTAAATTCGACTTGTTGAAACTTGTAGGAACCCTGTATATAGGCTGACGCTCAAAAACCAATAGGAGGTTGAAGAGACTTGATGATGAAATGTCAAGTGAGAGATGTAAGACTGGTATTTCTTCTTCATCTGGCGGCAGGACTCCCAGGCCAAACAAAACGCAGGGTACAGTCTCCACCAGCTCCAGGGAAACAAGGCCCACGGCACAGAGCGCTGTGGAATGCTCTACAAGCGGAGTGAGGGGTGAGTGGCCACAGAATCCATCACATGGCCCTGCAGCCCCGCCCCATGTACAGTCTTGACATAAATCATTGCATGATCCAGCTCATTAAATGGTGTGTTGGGGTTTGGTCATTTAGGAGGAGCACCTACATGAAACAGACATGTTTACATAGCCTAGTGTTTAATGTCTTTTACATTTTACATTTAGCAGACGCTTTTATCCAAAGCGACTTACAATTACAGGGACAGTCTCGGTGGAGTAACTTAGAGTTCAATGCCTTATTCAAGGGCACACTAGTGGTGGTGTTCCCAGGTGGGGCTTGAACTCATGACCTTCCGATCACCAGTCCACCTCACTATCCACTAGGTCACCACTACCCCACATGTCCTAATGAGTGTCCTCTCTTCTTCAGCCTGAGGAAGGTGTGGCAGAAGAGGAAGTGTTCAGTGAAGAACGGGTTCCTGACTATCTCCCATGGAACGGTAAGAGAATGTCCTCTGGTATTGGTCACTTTGCATGGGAAACTGATGTCCTGCTCCTTCCAGTCTGGCTGTTTCTGCATGTCATTGAGTTGTTTCATCCCCTAAGGTCTGGTTTTGGATTTATTTTTGGGTTTTGGATACATGTTCTCCATAAATTGGAAAACTGAGATCTGGACGAAGCACAAATATTTGATTTTTGTGATTTTTAAGTTTTTACATGAAGAGCCAGAACAGAACAAGCAGCCGAGGAAGAGGAAGAGAGCAAGAAGCAGAAGGAAGAGCATAAGGAAAAGGATGACAGAGAGAAGGGTGGGAGCTTGGGTGCTTAATCTTGTGCTGTGAAGTACACTACATCAGAATGTCTGAAAATTCTGTGAACTTTTTTCGACAGCATTGCCCTGACAAAGCATTCATGCCAATGTCTGACTTCCCATCACTGAAAACATGATCTGATAGAAAAATCGACCTGTGTCAGATCCTGAAACATTATACTGTACTCTCTACAGCAACCTCTTGCCAGCCACTGAACAAGGAGTTAGTGTTTATATGTGGAACATTTGGACCTTCAATACTGATAAAGAGAGTACAAGCTCTCCAAGCTGTTCCATTCCTATGGCTTTCTCATTGATACTCTCCCCTATACTATCATTAGGGGAGTCACAAGTAATTCTTGGGTCTTTAAAGAATGTGTGTCAGAATAAAGTGAGCATTATGTTTCATACAACATGATCAAATTAAAACGTTGACAATTATCTGGGTTTCTGGCTATATCGGATATTTTCTGATATTTGTCAGACAGTATGTAGTTATTTGACTGTATTGCGTCGCACGTCTTACTGTATGGATAAGTTGACGGCAGTCAGTTCAAAGTTCATCCTTTATCACCCTCACCTTCAGTGATTGTTCACGGGTCTCCTGTTTCCTCACACTCTTTGTCTGCTCTTCTCTCATAGGCTAACAGGCCACCAGCGAAACTCAACCTGTTAACCTGTCAAGTGAAACGCAACCCAGATGAAAAGAAGAGCTTTGATCTCTTTTCTCGTAAGTTGGGCAGCAATTCAATGCTCTTTCTCCTCCTCGGGAAACCCGTGCAACCTGTCCAGCCCGACACTGAAAACCTTACATTGCTTAGCTGAACAAAAGATGATGTGTTTTGGAATTCAGATGGACGATGTGCTTCTGTTCTGTCCCTCTCTGTTGGTCTTCCATCCTGTTTCATAATCCTCAGTCATGAAGCAGGTCTAACCACAGACGCCTCTGGTCTCAGGGTTTCATGTTGTCAGGGTTCCCATCGGTCCTTGAGAGTTTGTGAATTTGAGGAAAAAAAATTACGGTCTTAAAAGTTTTTGGAAATAGACATGGGTCATTGAAAGTGCTTGAATTCCCCTCCCTCTCTCTCTATCTAAACAAAAAAAATATATATATATATAAAAATATTTTACTTAGCTCGTCAACTAGTAAATAGGTCTCTGTATTGCTTACCTTTACACATATTTCACAACATATTGTTCTGCTGTGCTGTGGTAGAGAAGGCACGAGACCATCTAGTGTTCACACATTCAAGCCTCTCTTTTCAATTGTTGTCTGTGAGCGGATAGTTCCTATTATATCAATTCTCATCTAGATCTGTCTCAAACTATGCCGTGTTGGGTCCTTGGATTTGAGAGAATTGAGTCTTGAAAGTCCTTGAAAGGTGCTTGAAATTGATGTTTCAGAAGATGTGGGAACCCTGTGTTGTGTATTGAGAGTATTCTCTGTTTGCCCAACCAGATGACAGAACCTACCACTTCCAAGCTGAGGACGAGGCAGAGTGCCAGATGTAAGTCACCGCTGGGTTCACTGAAGTATATGTTGCCGCTGCTCTCACGTGTTTCTCAATGCGCCGTGCTTCCTGAGTTAATAATAATAATAATAATAATAATAATGTGTGTATCTGCCATGCAATCAACTTGTCAATCAATTGTTGGAATGTGGTCTTTTTTGCTCGAGGCACAGGATCAGCCATAGTCAGCGCCCCTGGAGCAATTAGGGGTTTAGTGCCTTGCTCGAGGGCACACGCAGCTCCCTCCTGAGGCGGGGATCGAACCAGCGATCTTCCGATTGCTAGCCAGCCTCTCTAACCTCTAGGCTACCGCCGCCGCCGCCACCGCCGCTGTATTCACTGACTCCCTCTGCTGACCCCGTTTCCTTCTAGATGGATCTCTGTCCTGCAGAACAGCAAGGAGGAGGCTCTGAACAACGCCTTCAAAGGAGACCAGGACGAGGGGGGCGAGAACAACATAGTGCAGGAGTTGACCAAGGCCATCGTGAGCGAGGTGAAGAGGATGAGCGGGAACGACGTGTGTTGTGACTGCGGAGCACCCGGTGAGCGAGCGGCGTTCCGCAACAAGGCCTTGTAGTCCTCCATTTTAGGGTCACGGTATCAACGTCAGCAGCACACGTCACAGTGTTTGATTTCCAGTGAGGGCTGACAAGATTGTCTCTTATGAGGAGGGATGTACCACCGTGTTTGGTGTACCCTATGTAACCATTGCCATAGGCTTTTCTCAACGTGCTGTACTCATTGTGTGCTGTCACATTCTTCTGTGTGCTCTCACACCAGTCAGACTAGTTCTTCGAAGACAAAGAAAACGTGTCGCCTCCTCCGGATGTCGTTAAACATCTTCTGTTTCATATTATGCTGAATTAACACATCTTACTGAATGCCATCTGTGGGTCAATTTGACCAGTGGGTGGTTTTTGGGGAATGAACGTTAGGGTTTACCTTTCGTGAGCTTAGAATTATAAGGTTCTAACTCTGTTTAGGGTAGTTCAGAGATATTGAGCGTCAACATTTTTACATTCCATTATGTTTTGTGAGATGGAACCTTTGTATTTTATTAATTACTAACTTAAAAAATGTCAACATTTTAGAAATAACACCACACAGGCATTAATAAACACCTAAGGAATCAGATTATGTAAAAAAACTCAATTTTGACCAAAAATGGAGATAGAACCTTATAATTCTAACATCACGCTTTAGTGACTGGTCCAGGTGAGAGGAAAGCACACTAGTCATTCAGTTGACAATGCCCCTGTCTCTGTCCTTAG
Source organism: Nansenia antarctica (assembly GCF_963989245.1). Classification (NCBI taxonomy): domain Eukaryota; kingdom Metazoa; phylum Chordata; class Actinopteri; order Argentiniformes; family Microstomatidae; genus Nansenia; species Nansenia antarctica. Next base: position 59,182,906 of record NC_137688.1, on the reverse strand, counting down.
GTCCCACCTGGCTCTCTACCAACCTGGGAGTGCTGATCTGCATCGAGTGTTCTGGGATCCACAGGGAAATGGGTGTCCACTATTCTAGGATACAGTCGCTCACACTAGACGTGCTGGGAACATCAGAGCTCCTGGTACGTACAGTATTACAGGCTGCTGTGGTTGGTTGGACTTCATCTATAGCACTACGTTAATAGGATTGGTCGGAACATAACACAACATTAACATGAGCTGTACCATGCCCCCCCCCCCCCTCCTCAGCTGGCTAAGAATGTGGGGAACTCAGGCTTCAATGAGATCATGGAGGCTGACCTGTCTACACAGGGAGTGGAGAAACCCATCCCATCTAGTGACATGTGAGTGACGAGGCAAACCACACCCCTCTCTCTCAACTCTCAACTCTCAACCTCCCCAACCACATCAGACAGGCCAACACCCTCCCAACATTTAAACAGGATCTCAAAACACACCTCTTCAAGCTTGCCTTCACCAGTTAACCCTCTCCCCCTCTCCCCTTCCCATGTGTCCCCAGCACTACCTTAATTAGGCCCCTATACTTTCTCTTATTTATTTTTTGTTTCTTTTTATTATTACTACTCGATCTTTTCAGTTTGTAAAGCGTCTGAGTGTCTAGAAAAGCGCTATATAAGTCTAATTTATTATTATTATTATTATTATTATTATTATTATTATTATTATAACAATAAGATCAGTAGATGAATTTGACTTGATGTACCGGATAATAATGTCATCATGATCTTATTTTGTATTGTCCTTTATAACTAATCTAAAATTGTGTGATATCCTGGCTCTTGGAATCTCAACACCTGTTTTCACGTGATTTCTCCCTCAGGCAGACACGAAAAGACTACATCACAGCTAAGTACACGGAGAAGCAGTTTGCTCAGAAGAAGTGTGCGGACTCTGCCTCCAGGCTGCAGGTCCTGTGTGACTCAGTGAAGGCCCGTGACATCCACTCCCTTATCCAGGTCTACGCTGAAGGAGTGGACCTGGTCCAGACCATCCCGCTGGCCAATGAGCATGTGAGATGCCTGACATTCTCTTCTTCCACTGACATGGATGGAGACATTCATCTGATTTGAGTTTAATACGCTCATGTCATCAGCTTTAGGCTCTCAGTGTACTTGAAGACCCGAGCAGATTTTTGTGCGTGATTTCATTGTAGTAACTCCTCAAAAAAAGTTTGGAAACGTTATTCCGGTCGATTATTCCTCCCCTTTAATAATACCAATTGGTATTGTATTTTATATCGTTGGAAAGCCTGATTAGTCACCTTTACAACGAGGTACAACTTGTAAGGATCATGCATTCGTGGAATGAGCGTTGTCATCCTGGAGGATGGAGTTAGGTCTCAGATTCTGGAGATATGGGACACCTGTGACTGGCATACACCTGCCAGCGCTTGAAGCTCAAAACGAGAGTGAATACCAACAGAAGAATATTGCAGGGGATTTTGGCAAATGTTTTTGGGCCGCTACCCACACGTTTAGCTGTGTTGCTCATTCCACGAATGCACAATCCTTACAAGATGTACCTTGTTGTAAAGGTGACTAAAGGGGAGGAATAATCAACCGGAATAACGTTTCCGAACTTTTTTTGAGGAGTTAATATTCATCTTGTTTTCATGTCCTCAGGAACCAGGTGAAACAGCCCTACATTTAGCAGTCCGGATGGTGGACCGAAACTCCCTCCACATTGTGGACTTCCTGGCCCAGAACAGGTATCAAAGCCCTAGTTGAGAACTGTGGGGAAAGATGCCTTTTTATCCCTTATAAAAGCAGAAGCTCAAAAGGCCATTGATATCAAAGTAGGGAAGTGAATTGACAGAAGTTGTTCTTTCAGGTTAAGCTTTCCAGTCCATCCTTGTGCCCCTTTGTGACTGGAAACCTCTAACCGTGTGTGTGTGTGTGTGTGTGTGTGTGTGTTTGCATTTCACAGTGGAAATCTTGACAAGCAGACTACCAAAGGTAGCACAGCGCTGCACTACTGCTGCCTGACAGACAACAGCGAGTGTCTGAAGCTGCTTCTACGGGGCAAAGCCTCTGTCAGTATTGGTGAGTGCCCTAGTGATTGGAAGGCTGGGTTCCCACGGGTCCTTGAAATCCTTTGTGAATTTGAGGAAAAAAATTCAAGGTCTTAAAAGTTTTTGAAAATAGACATGGGTCATTGAAAGTGCTTGAATTCCCCTCTCTCTCTCTCTCTCTCTCTCTCTCTCTCTCTCTCTCTCTCTCTAAAAAATATACAGTATATATTCAAAAATGTTTTACTTAGCTCGTCAACTAGTAAATAGGTCTCTGTATTGCTTAACTTTACACATATTTCACAACATATTGTTTTGCTGTGCTGTGGTAGAGAAGGCAAGAGACCATCTAGTGTTCACACATTCAAGCCTCTCTTTTTAATTGTTGTCTGTGAGCGGATAGTTCCTATTATATCAATTCTCATCTAGATCTGTCTCAAACTATGCCGTATTGGGTCCTTGAATTTGAGGGAATTGAGTCTTGAAAGTCCTTGAAAGGTGCTTAAAATGTGATGTTTCAGAAGGTGTGGGAACCCTGGGAAGGCTCGTCAAGTCTCACAGAATTCTCAAGAATCTAAACCAATAATTTATTTGTCTTTCCAGCCAATGAGGCAGGAGAAACTCCCCTGGATATTGCCAGGCGTCTTCGGCTTACACAGTGTGAGGAGCTGGTGAGTGTCTTTGAATTGGATCTGCCATAAAAGCGTGAGTTTAGAATTATACGGTTCTATCTCCGTTTAGGGTAGTTCATATTATATAGATATTGAGCGTCAAAGTTTTTACATTCCATTATGTTTTGTGAGATGGAACCTTTGTATTTTATTAATTACTAACAACATTTTAAAAATAACACCACACAGGCATTAATAAACACCTAATGGATCAGATTATGTAAAAAACTACATTTTTACAAAAAATTGAGATAGAACCTTATAATTCTAACGTCACGAAAGATCATATGTGACAGCAATTGGTGAAACCAGGAACAAGTCGCCAACCGACGGACTGTTCAGACTTTTATTCAGAAAAATTGTAATAAATTTCGCTAGTCAAGCCAAAATATTGCAATGCAATGGATTCGGTGAGTAATCCCCACTGGTAAGTAGTTAGTGTAGAGTAGTGGGGATTACTCACCGAATCCATTGCAATTGCAATGTTTTGGCTTGACTAGCGATGGTGTCATTGATTTTCAACAACGTCAGAATAAAAGTCTGAACGAAATGTATTTACATTTTTCAGGAAATAAAAGTCAGAACATTTTGATTGGTTGCTGACTTGTTCCAGCTGCTGCTGTCACATATGATGATTATACCATTGACTGGTTATCTTGGATTTCCATATTACCAAGAGAAGAGGTTGACAGTGTGTTCTTGTTGTGGTTGCCAGCTGAACCAGGCTCAGGCAGGGAAATTTAATGTCCATGTGCACGTGGAATACGAGTGGCGGCTCCGTCAAGACGACCTAGATGAGAGTGAAGATGAAATGGAGGACAAGGTGAGCTGGTTTATCTTTACAGTACCATCATACCATCTGAGGGATTTTAACTTCAGGTTAACCATTGCTACCTACAACACCTGCACAACCACAGCTTTCAATTGTCAGAAGAGCATATATACAGTATGTGACTGGTGAAAAATGTCCCCAACAAGGGCAAGGTAATTTTTCAAGTTTTTGATAGATTAGTGCAGATTGTAAACTTTCAAAGTATGTGTCATACATTGAAATCCCAAAATAGTTGAAGAAGATTATGCTTATTTGAATGTTGGTACACCTCTAACCAAATACCGGAGAAACTCGCTCTGAATCAAAACAGACGTGTGTGCTACGATCACGTTTGCTACCAAGAACATCACTATGAACATCTAACTGCACATCACAATATGCCGATAGAACATCAATATGCTAAAAACACATACAGTAACTACACATAATTAGATGATCACACAGTCCTTGCTTTTGAACACGTCCTAAAACGTAACTTTATTTACAAGCCATGTATCACTAACCCAGTAGCCTAGAAGCAGGACCGCAGACGATACAGTGAAATACAATTCACAAATTCGAAGTATTTAGTGATCCTAAAACTGTTGTTTGTTATATTGACACTTCAACACTTAAAGTTTCCGTAAGAAAAACAGAAAAAACATATAAAAAATTAAAAAAGACGCTTTTCTGGTCGTTTGTATTATTTGAGAATTGCCGACATGCAGACCTTTTCACCAGACCATGTCACATATCAATTGTGTGTTTACGCTTTACCTGTGTGTCCTGTATCCAGCCCATCCCCCAAAGGCGGGAGGAGCGTCCAGTTAGCTGCTTCGTACCAGGCAGTGGCCCCATGCAGCCTAACCTGGCCATGATCGCCCGTGACGCAGCCAGTCTGGCCAGAGACAAGCTGAGGTCTCACGTCCCCAGCATGATCGTCAGCAACGAGACCTACGGCACCCTCCTGGACCTCAGCCCCCCTCCCCCTGGTGTGCCGGGAGTACCTGGGATACCCAACCCACCCCTACCCCCAAGAAACCTCAGCAAAGGTCTGTGAAAGATTTTAATGTAGTTGCTCTTCCGTTTGAAGAGATACATTTTTTTCTGTTATAGACGGCCGTGGCAATGATGGCTGAATCTGTCAAACTATCTTCCTCACAGGCCTTAGGCACAAGCCTGCACCTATGGATTCGGTGGGCAGACAGAGGTCATCCTCTGATCCCCCAAACCCTCACACACCGGAGCGCAACAGCTCCATGTATGGTGAGTGCCAGTGCATTGTATGACTGATTTCCACCTGACTGTACTGCTGCTGCTGCTGCTGCTACTACTACTACTACTTATCACTCCCATCTCTCCTCACAGTGCTTCCCCCCGCCGCACCCCCTCCTCCCGTGCATAAGAGAGAGCCCAAGGGCCATTCATCAGCTAAGACTGCACCTCTACCACCTCTACCACCTCTACCACCACTACCTCCAGCCTTGCCTGTGGCTCCAGTGCCCCCAGTAGTACCACTACAGCCCGTCTCACCGGGGCCAGCAGTACCCCCTTCACCCCCGTACAAACCCTCACAGCCACAGCCTCAGCCACCTCCTGTGCCCAGTCACAATCCTAACAGAGCCCATGGGCCCAAATCACCTAAATCACCCACTGGGTAAGAATGTTGAAGATGGACAATTAAGCAGTCTTTAAGGCTGTAAGCTGTATTTGGATAAAGGATATTCTATTCATGACTAGAGAATGAGAAGGGAAAGGATTGTTGTACTAGTAGTTCATTGAGGTGATTGGTGTTTGTGGTTTCAGTTTGGATAAAAGCGTTCCTAAAGCACCGCCCAGTAGGCCCGGGCCAGCTGATAGACGAGGTAAACAACACAGAGAAAAATGTCATTCACCCATAACACAATATACAATATGATATACTGTAAATAACTAACCGTTTCTGGTTTAAAGTATTTTCTCATTATGGTGCCTTTTAAGTGACAATTTCAGGTCTTGTGTTATCAGATATGATTGATAACATTTCCATATGTGTTTTTGTGTGTTTTTTAAGCAGCAAAGGATGTACCTATACCTGGATCTACTCAGAGCTCGGGTCCAACTCCAATCCCATTGCCCAAGCCCCGCTTTAACCAACCTGTAAGCTACTGACCAAAGCCAACCAACACTTCATGTTGTTGATCTGTTCTAAGATTAATATTAAACACTCTCAATACGGTTTAGCTGATGCCTTTGTGCCTGTATCTCTTGTTTTTTTGTAACTTTCTTTTGGAACCTACATCTCAGAAACAGAAGCCCAAGAGGGTGAAAGCAATCTACAACTGCTCTGCAGACAACCCAGATGAGCTGACGTTCACAGAGGGAGAGGTGATTGTGGTGGATGGGGAGGAGGATCAGGAGTGGTTGGTAAGTCCTCACAGATCCAACATACAGGTTTGGTTACAACAAGCCATACACTATGCCTAAATGTCATTTCATCTGATCCACTGACTTGTGTACTTTCACGTTGTGGCAGGTAGGACATATTGAGGCGGAGCCAACCAGAAGAGGGGTCTTTCCTGTGACATTTGTGCACTTCATCACAGACTGATGCATCAAAGAGAGAGACCCACAACTGCCATTAGGCTGTGTTTATCAATGTGTGTATGTGTGTTAGTGAGAGAGATGTGGAGAATGTACAGTATGTGTGGGTTATGTTATTCTCATGCATCCAATCCATGCCAAAGAAGATGACTGGGGGGACCCTGTCACCAGAAACACTGGAGAATGTGTGTTAAACCAAACAAGAGGCAAATTGGGGAATATTCAGCACACAGGCCAACGTTTGGTACAAACACACTGCCCAGAGTTTTTTGGGGACAGTGGGAAATTACTGGAACAACTCTGCTTGAAATAATCTAGACCCAACGCCCTGTTAACTGTGGTTATGACCGTTTAGGACATTATGGTCTTCTACTGCCTTTGGTCCCACATACAGATCTGTTGGAAAAAGACTACATTGAGACTTTCAAATTCAGTATTTGTATTGTGTTATCAACTGAGATGGGTAGAGAGGGAGAGACTAACTTGGTAAAATCCAACATTACACAAACATTCAAAGAGCCTTCGTCTAGAACCTGACTCATTACACTGATATGCATCATGAACACAAGCCACAGAACTTGGTAATGCTGATGATGCCAATAATGATGATGATGATGGTGATGAAGATTAGGCATACATAATACAAATAATGTCATATTATATCAAAGAGAGATTTTTTTTTTTTTTTATGCTGGCAAAAGGGTTGCAGGGTAACTCTATGTATGTATTTTTTAGATGTAACATTTGTGTGAATTATACAGAATTGTACATCATTATCCTCTTTCAGTTGGTATTCAATTGTTCAATCAATGTCATTAAACTTTTGAAATGCATGTGGAAAAGCATGTTGTTTGTGTGATATGAGGTAGTGGGAAGTGGCCACTCTACATTAATATTTTAGTGACAATCAGTGAGTGAACTCCTTGAGTATATGTATCACTGAGATACAGTTTAGTGAGGCAATTGATAAACATTAGCAATATACTACCGTATTTCTTACTCCACTGCACTAGCCATCAATTTCACTTGGACTTCTACACTCACTGAACGCTTTATTAGGAACACTAAACTACGTAATACTGGGTACGACCTCCCTTTGCTCTCAAAACAGCCTCAATTCTTCATGCCATTGATTCCACAAGATGCTGGAAACATTCCTTTGAGATTATGGTCCATGGTGACATGATTGAAACCCGCAATTCCTGCAGATTGTTCAGATGCACTTTCAAGCTGTGAATCTCCCACTCTACTACATCCCAAAGGTTTAGATTGGTATTGGATTCAGATCCGGTGACTGGGAAGGCTACTGAAGAACACTGAACTCATAATGTCATGTTCATAAAAACAGTTTGATATCCCACGAGAATATTCACAAAGTGCAGAGATTTACTTATGTTGGAAATGTTCGTTGTTATGACATTTTCGGCCTTTTTCTTCTTTGTTCTTTTCTTCTGGTTTAGATTTATTTTTATTTTTTTTGCTGGAATCCGGTACGAGGCCTTCGCTCAAATGAAACCTCCCAAAACATTGGACGTGGGCCTTGTCGAAACCGCAACACTGCATGGGGCTTTTTAATATTATTATTATTTGTATTATTATAATTGTTTTTAATTATTTTGGGGGGGGGGGGTAAAACAATTTGGAGCTCCTGAGACCAGGCTGGGCTGCAAACAAAACTCTGACGGATGACGTCATAATCACAACAATCGAGATGACATAATGACGTCACAATCAACATGTGGGCTTCTAAAAGGCGATCGACCCTCAATCGAGCCAGTTTGATGTCAGTAATCACAAGGATCAACACGCTATCACAAGGTAAGCGCCGAAGTGAGCTAGTTACCTTTGGAGATGGAGCATTGTGTGTGTGTGGGTCTGGATGTGGGTGTGGGTGTGCGCGGGTGTGCGTGTGCGTGCGCGCGCGCGCTGAGTGTCAAAGTCTTTGATTGATTGAAAACTTTATTAGAAGATTTGCAGAAGTAGGTACATGAAAGTACATATTACATACAAGGTCAACTAACAGGATAAAAACCCAAGAAAGCCACTGGCTTATTTCAATTGGGGTCCTTGATTCTCAATTCATCGTTACATGTAAGACAGACAAAAAAACAAGTACTATCTACAAGATAATACAGACAAATAACTATTACTATCTACAAGATAAACATACATCCATCATGGGAAGAACAATACAACAAAACATAAGGTATGTACAGCGGGTAGGACAGGTGGGGACATACACCACAGGTGGGGGCGGGGGACAAATCACAAAGTATGTACAGTGGGTAGTTCGGGTCTTTTAATCTGATTTTTGATTTAGAGGGTCCAGTTACGGATTGCAGCCTCCTGTAAATGTTTTTTGAGAGTGGTTTTGAAGGTGGGCAGTGTTTTGCACTCCTTTAAGATTATAGGAAGGGCGTTCCACATTTTTACTGCATAGTTTGCAAACGAGTTTAACCCCTTGTTTGTGGTGCAACGCGGTTGAACGTGGTTCGTGGAGCTTCCTCTGGTGTTGTATGTGTGGACGTTGTTCACTTTTTGGAAGTATGTTGACAGGTACTTGGGTGTCTTTGTGGTGTAGCGTATCTTGAAGACCAGGCCCAGTGCAAGCTGCTGCACTCTGTCAACTACTCGTCTAACTCGTTTATTGTTTGAAAGTGATCAAAAGTGTATGCCAACAGAGATTCTTATATAAAGAAGCTTTTTCTTTACAAGCCGACGTCCTAGTCATCATTTTTGAAGGTAGAAATAGGAAAAGGATAATATGGCTTTTTGGCACGTTGCACCTGCAACTGATGCTTCAATCACAATGTCGCGCAATATCAACGACGTCAGTCACTTTTGAAGTTCAAACAGCCTCACAGTCATCCATGAACTCATAGGGGACAAGTCATTCTAGAACAGTGTTTCTCAAACCTCTCCTCGGGGACCCCCAGCCGCACCACATATTTGATCTGTTCCACCACCAGCTCACCTGATTCAACTAATCAAGTGAAAAGCAATTATGGTTTGTACTTGATTAGTTGAATCAGGTGAGCTGGTGGTGGAACAGATCAAATATGTGGTGCGGCTGGGGGTCCCCGAGGAGAGGGTTGAGAAACACTGTTCTAGAATAATAATATATAAATATGTCATTTCACATTCTCTTCCTTGTTCAGTTGTTTGTAGAAATGCCAACTAAGAAGAAGAACCAGGGAGATGTCTTCAATTTCCAGGCTGCTTGGCAGCTTGAAACTGAATTGCACGACAACAACAAGGCCCAGGGAGCGGGGGCCCCACAGGACCACAGAGCAGCCAGTCCTGAGGACCAACCCAGAGGTGTGTGTGTGTGTGTGTGTGTGTGTGTGTGTGTGTGTGTGTGTGTGTGTGTGTGTGTGTGTGTGTGCGTGCGTGCGTGCGTGCGTGCGTGCGTGCGTGCGTGCGTGCGTGTGTGTGTGTGCGTGCGCGCGCTGAGTAGAGATCAATGTGGGTTTTGTGTGTAAGCTACCAGAGTCTTGAATTACAGATTTTCGCTTTAAAAGTTTGCCTTGACAAGTAAAAATCTATGGGCTTGACGGCCCGCCTGTATTAGATTGTCGTAACTTTATAGGTTACATGATTAACTGTAATTGGTCCCAGAAGGCCTTGCGGCAAGACGTCATAGAAGTTGACAGTTTAGTTTGTTGGTTTTGAGAAATGCAAATTGTAATGTCCAGAATTAAAGTGAATATCCAATAACTTGTTTATTGTTTGAAAGTGATCAAAAGTGTAGGCCAACAGATTTTTTTATATAAAGAAGCTTTCGCTTTATAACCCGACGTCCTAGCCATCATTTAGGAAGGTAGAAAATACTACAAGGATACAGCTTTTTGGCACGTTGCCCCTGTTATCATGACAACTGATGCTTCAATCACAATGTCGCGCAATATCAACGTCAGTCACTTTTGAAGTTCAAACAGCCTCACAGTCATCCATGAACTCATAGATGACAAGTAATTATATAATAATAATATATCAATATAAAATACGTCATTTCACATTCTCTTCCTTCCGTTTTTTATATTGTAGCCGTGAGCAACAGGACGCTTCGGCAACCTGCTAGGCGGATAGAGGAGGCTGCTAGGCTGAAGGAGGACAGACCTATTACTGTAAGTGTAACCATCACTATTAGCACACACGTCCCTGCAGTTATACCAGTGTTGTGTAACCATGTAGCCATGAATGATGCCACACCTCCTCTGTTCTGCTCCTGCAGGTCTGTTCGGGTGACGAGGCCTCTGAGGCCACGGTTGCCCCCGGGGACAAACAGGCCCAGAGAGCAGCCCCCCAGCAGTCTCGTCTAGCCCGGTTGTGTGGGCGTGTGCAGGCGGAGGAGAAGGAGAAGTGGAGGGCCCTGTTGGAGGTCAAGGACTCTGAGCTGGAGGCAGAGAAGGCCAGCAGCGCTCTGGCAAATGCGGAGTTGGAGAGAGCGAGCGAGGAGAGAGAGAAAGGCCTCCTCCAAAAGCTCCACGATATGGAGAAAGAGAGGGGCAGCCTCCTCCACAACATCTCTGACCTGGAGAAGGAGAGGCGCCAGGCCCTCGCTGCCCAGCGAGAGACTGAGGGGAGCCTGACCGAGGTCAGGGCGACCCTCCTGGAGACCACCGACGCCGCCAGGGAGGCAGAGGACCAGATCAAGGCCCTGCAGAGTGAGGCCCTGGAGGACAAGCTGGCGGCAGCTGAAAAGGCGGAGGAAAGCAGACTGAGAGAGAGAGACCTCCAACAAAAAGTCCACGTCATGGAGCAGGAGGAGAGGAGCCAGGCCAACGTCAGGGCCCTGGAGAGTGAGGCAGCTGAGGCTCTGGTCCTCACCAGAGCTGCTGCCCCGCTGGACCTGGAGAAGAGCAGGGATGAGGCCTGCACGAAGCTCCAGGAGGACAGAGACCGGTGGGGGAAGGAGAAGGCCTCCCTCACAGCCACCAACCTGCTCACCGCTGAGGCTGAGGAGAGGAGCAGGGCGGAGGTGGACGCGCTAAAGACGGACCTGGTCACCTCTCGTCAGCAGCTCTCGCTTTCCCAGACCAAGCTGCAGCAGGTAGAGGACCAGGCCAAGCTGCAGCAGGTAGAGGACCAGGCTCTAACAAAGAGGAAGGAGTGGCTGGACAACCTGACGTTGGTTGGCGACGAGTTGGAGGCCGTGTGGGAAGAGAAGAGAGAGGAGGAGAAGAAGTCCAAAAATCTTAAATGTTTAGGGTTAGGCTTTGGGTTAGTGTTAGTGTTAGGGTTAGGCTTTGGGTTAAAACGTTTATTGGGTTAGGGTTAGAGAAAGAAAAGAAAAGAGAGAGGAGAAGAAGAAGTCCAAAGTTCCCTTCTTTAAATGTTTAGGCTTAGGGTTTGGGTTAGCACATTTAATTCGTTAACATATTTTTGGGTTACTTGGCATATTTATATGGTGTTTGAAAAAAACTAAAAGTGTTTGAATGACACACACACACATGCCAGAAGTTCTATCTTTTCAATAAAAGCGTGCTAAAAAAATGTATGTGAGACTTCATTTCCAATTTTATGTGAGATTTCATTACAAAAGTCAGTAATTAGTGTGCTTGCTGTAGGCAAAGTCAACCAGGACTATATACACGTGTCCGACAGGTCTAAGAGCACCACTGAGACACGGGAACTGGCAGCCCTTTCTCTGACAAGACAAGACCACGTGGAAAACGTGAAAAACACAAAACATGTTTGCCTGTTTCTTCAGATTTAACAATACACAGATATCTTACATCAACATGTTCATCTCTTCACACTGTCACTCCACATCTGAATATCTAAGCCATAACATTAATAGTTTTTTTTCTGTTCTGGCCGTTTGACGTTTGTTTGTTGGCTAGCTAACAAGCTTGACACCTGGTTACCACGGTAACGGTCTGTGGTCTAACATAGGGATGGGCAACTTGGATGGTGGCGGGGGGCACAGAATGTATGTACTGGTGTAACCGAGTTAAACATATGTGTACCGTTAGGTCCATATATATTTGGACACAGACAGATTTTATTTTATTTTAGCTGTTTACCAAAACATCTTCCAGTTACAGTTATATAATGAATATGGGTTTAAAGTGCAGACTCTCAGCTTTAGGGTAAGGGTATTCACATCCAAATTGAAGGAAGGGTTTAGGAATTACAGCTCTGTAGCTCCCTCTTTTTCAAGGGACCAAAAATAATTGGACAAATGACTCAAAAGCTGTTTCATGGGCCAGTGTGGACTATTCCTTCATTATTTGTTAATCAATTAAGCAGGTAAAAGGTCTGAGTTGATTCCAAGTGTGGCATTTGCATTTGGAAGCTGTTCACAGGTCAGGTACTTGCTCTAGGTCAGAGTGTTCTATGAAGAAGAGTGGTACCAATGAAGGGGTCAACTTTCTATTGGCCCAAACACCATAGTTCCTTTACATGATACCAACAGAGCATGTTGCCTGACAACTGGTTGTTAGTCCAATAAAAAGTAAATATTGGGTAAATCAGGACAGTATAACCAGGAAGCTATGTGGAACTATTTGAAGCTCATTGGCGCCACTCTTCTAACATACCACTCTGCTCAAGGCTACTTGGTTGCTGTTTTTCTGTTCAACCAGTTCTGCGTAATCTATTTCTATACCCACTCACATCGCTCTACTCGATAGCTATTGCTAACTATTAACTGTTGACAGATATCATGTCTACCTCCCTCTACCCATCTATTTCTATGCTCTGTCTTTCTGTCACTTATCCCATGCCCCAGACACTCAAAGACACTTTACAAACTAAAAAGATCGAGTAGTAAAATAAAAAGAAACCAAAAAATAAATAAAAGAAAGTATAGGGGTCTAATTAATTTTTATATTACTAAATCTAAATCTAAGTGTCTTTGTACGACTATCTACTCTGTATACTGCAAGTATATCTAGATTTTGGGCTGAGAAGCGGCGAAAACAAGCAACGCCCAGTGAAAAAAAAAGTGAAAAGTCTTACGAGACAATAATCATTATACTGCATTGTCTATGAGGCTAAGTTAGAGTGTAACTGATAATTATTTAATTGGAAACACGTGTGTAAATGGACTGCACCATTTACCATTCAAGGGTGTGGGACATCTGTCAAGTCTCTAAAAATGATTTGGTCAAGAAGTGAATTACTGTAGGTGAGTTACAGTAGGTGAATTACAGTAGGTGAATTACAGTAGGTTAACTACAGTAGGTGAATTACATTAGGTGAATTACAGTAGGTGAATTACAGTAGGTTAATTACAGTAGGTGAATTACAGTAGGTGAATTACAGTAGGTGAATTACAGTAGGTTAACTACAGTAGGTGAATTACAGTAGGTGAATTACAGTAGGTGAATTACAGTAGGTTAACTACAGTAGGTGAATTACAGTAGGTGAATTACAGTAGGTTAATTACAGTAGGTGAATTACAGTAGGTGAATTACAGTAGGTGAATTACAGTAGGTTAACTACAGTAGGTGAATTACAGTAGGTGAATTACAGTAGTGAATTACAGTAGGTTAATTACAGTAGGTGAATTACAGTAGGTGAACTAAAGTAGGTGAATTACAGTAGGTGAATTAAAGTAGGTGAATTACAGTAGGTGAATTACAGTAGGTGAATTACAGTAGGTGAATTACAGTAGGTTAACTACAGTAGGTGAATTACAGTAGGTGAATTACAGTAGGTTAACTACAGTAGGTTAATTACAGTAGGTTAATTACAGTAGGTGAATTACAGTAGGTGAATTACAGTAGGTTAACTACAGTAGGTGAATTACAGTAGGTGAATTACAGTAGGTTAATTACAGTAGGTGAATTACAGTAGGTGAATTACAGTAGGTGAATTACAGTAGGTGAATTACAGTAGGTGAATTACAGTAGGTGAGTTACAGTAGGTTCATTACAGTAGGTGAATTACAGTAGGTTAATTACAGTAGGTTAATTACAGTAGGTGAATTACAGTAGGTTAATTACAGTAGGTGAATTACAGTAGGTTAATTACAGTAGGTTAACTACAGTAGGTGAATTACAGTAGGTGAATTACAGTAGGTGAATTATGGCGAGAGTGCCACATTTACAGACAATGAGGTTGTATACCCGTAATTAGTCAATGATCTATTTTAAGAACATAGCGGGTGTCTAATTTTGTTTTTATGTTTTGTTCATTTGTGTCTTGTGACTGTCTCGGAGTAAGGTACTCACTTGCTTTGTTTTTCCTTGTGTCATACGTTATGGTCTTTATTCCTTGTGCAATAAATACAATCGTTTTACATCCACGTGTTTTACACTGACTTTATGAATTCTGTGGAATTAGGGAAGAGTGGTAGTTTAATTGATTCTACCTATAGAATAAGAAATAAGTAGACTGCTCAAATCATACTTCATAAACGTGCGCTGGCGATTGTGTGGAAGAGGAAGTAAATAACCAGTGGAACAGTAAAATAATTCATCAGAGAGATGCAAATCATTTCTTGAGGGCAATGCGCCAATTAGACTTGCATTCAACAATGACAAGACGCTAATCAGGTCTCCAGACACATTTTCCTGCAAAATCAGTTGAATGCCTGATTGAATGAATGAATGAATGAATGAAGGAATGGTCTTTATTGTCATTAATATAGTACAGGTACCAAACAACGAAATTTGGGAGGGGGGGCTCCCCTGGTGCTAGGAAAGAAAACTAAAAACAAGAAGGGAAAAGAGCTGGTTTACATAAATAAAGGCTATGTACACTATCCACTATAGCCTACTATACTATACAAATAAAACACTGTGCTGTACTCTATGCTATGCTATACCTATTCTAACATTTCCTATCTCTGAACCTTATGTACCCGAGGGTTGTCATATTGCACATTCATTTAAAGTGTCGCAGTTTTCCCCTGATACATTGAACAACAAGTTATGGAAAACATATAACTTTTTTTTCATCTGCCTTTATCTTTGAGCAGTCTTTGAATTGAGGTGCTCAAGGCAGTTGTGGCAGAAAGAAGCTGGTCAGTGGGAGGTTTGAATAATGGATAATTTAACTGTGTATTTTTTAACTGTGTCTTTCATATGGTCTGTATGATGCTGTTTTATTGTTAATGTTATCTTGTGTCATTTTAGGATGCCTTTTTTTACATCTTGGCCAAGGACCACAGATGAAAATTAGCCTCCTGGCTAAATCTGGCGTATTTACACTTGTGGTCAATTGATATGCATTGTCCCTTCTTAAATAAACTGAAATTGAAATTGAAAATTGATCTGGGGGAGAGACTGTCCTGTTCTGAATGGCTGCACAGATGGACTCATAAGGTGTTGAATAAATATGTGTCATGTTGTTATGAGTAGGCCTTATGATCTTATTCTAAATGTTTAGATGCCAACTGCCGTCTCTGTTTTCTGCAAAAGGTCCTCAAGTTTACAGTATCAATTGTTCTCTGCAAGGGAAAGCTCCATTTTGTCCCTGAGGTAAATTAACAGGATGTTACTAAATAAATATAAAATATACAAATGAAAATAACAGAATGGGACCAATGCCAAAGGCACAATCGCTTTACTTGTGAATGGCTGGTTTTGTATTGAGAAGCAGAACTGTTTACTCGTCCTTATTTTGCTAGGCAATTTCAAGCTTTTTTCTTGGGAGATCCGGCATCCTTTTTCAACTCAGTCATCATCCGTTTATTGGTGTAGTATGACAATGTTATATAACCACCTTACAGGAAGTGAAACCCCTCATGTATGTAGAGATAAATGGAACATACAAGTCCCAGTTCCTTCACAGTACGCTCATACAACTAATAAAGCTGCATAGTGCTAATACCTGTCATTCAGACTAGTAATAAAGCTGCATAGTGCTAATACCTCTCACACAGACTAGTAATAAAGCTGCATAGTGCTAATACCTCTCACTCAGACTAGTAATAAAGCTGCATAGTGCTAATACCTCTCACTCAGACTAATAATTAGAGATGACTTTTGTTTTGTGACATGGTTCATTGTCATTCTGGAAGTAGCCATTAGAAGATGGGTACTTTGTAGCCATGCAGGGATGCACATGGCCAGCCAGCAACAATACTCAAAGAGGCTGTGGCATTCAAGCCATGATTGATAGGCCCGAATTGTGCCAAGAAAACATTCCCTACACACCATTACACCACCTCGGACTGTTGACAGGTGTATAGTTGTTCCTAATAAAGTGTTGAGTGTGTGTATATATTACCCATTGACAGTAAAACAAATGTTTAAAAAAATAATAATAATCCGGAATCTATGTTACAGAGACTTAATTCATACCCGGACATATTTATAGCGCTGCACCGGAAGTCGTACATTCGGCGTGCTGTGGCGGTTAACATATTTTGGGGGAATTAACAATGAATTGTTAAAAGCAAGTTTGGAAAAGAACATAATTAGCTACCAGTTTATTCTGACAGGGTAAACATAGCGATCGAGTTTCTGACAGGGTCAACATGGCTGCAAAACGTAAAGCCGATGTAACGGTACCTGCAGAGGAAAGTGACCAACTCCTCATCAGACCTCTGTAAGTGTTCAGCTCAACATTAGTAGCTACTCGCTAAACACCACTTGAATAATACCGACAACTGAACTGTCTAAAGAGTCAGGTTGAAATGTGTGTGGTTCAAATATGTGATGTAGACTGAACAGAACGACTGAACTGGTGGAAGGACTTCGTTGAATGTGATCACATTGGCAAGATGACCACTGACCAGTCTACTTTCTCAGTTATTGAAGAGTTGGCTCTTTGATAGCTAATATCCTCAGACATTGAGTTCTTATTACAATAGCTACACATTTATAGCTAACAGCTAGAGGGTAATATGACATGTCCTCAGCAACCATCTGTTTGAATCAGCCAGAAACTTTACAAGTAGTGTGTGAGGGCTTTTCTTTGTCTTACAGTGGAGCTGGCCAGGAAGTTGGCCGGTCATGCATAATCTTAGAATTCAAGGGACGAAAAATCATGGTAAGTTACACACTCACTGGCACTTTATTGGCCACTGTTACACTGTATCATATAGAATCAGACTAATATCAATTGGAGTGTATAAACCAGGTCTTAAATATTACCGTGAAGAGCCATGATGACTTTCTTTCGCAGCTGGACTGTGGAATCCACCCAGGCTTGGAGGGAATGGATGCTCTCCCCTATATTGATTTGATTGATCCAGCTGAGATCGACTTGCTTCTCATCAGCCAGTGAGTCCAGTCTCTATCATACTCATACTGTTGTATAGACCTAGGCTAGCCATAAGGATAGTTTGTATAACCACTAGATAGCTAGTGATAATTCCCAGAGAAAATTGCATACGTCTAGGCCATGAAAAGAGCTATTCATGTAATAATAATAATAATAATAATAATAATAATAACTTTATTTGTATAGTGCTTTTCCTGCTAACGTTGCAGCTCGAAGTGCTTTAATCATAATCATAATTTAATTATTTAGTCATTTTAAAGGCAATATTAAAAAGATGGGTGTTTAGTCTTGACTTGAACATATTTGCTGAGGTTGCATCCCTAATGTAAACTGGCAGTGCATTCCACAATTTGGGTGCATAAAATGAGAATGCAGCCTCACCAAATCTCTTCAATTTGGCCTCCACGAAATCACAAAGTGCTTTGTCGAGCTAATATTCTGCCATGATTCACCAATCTAGAGACTGTTTGGAGTGCTGGCGTTCTCAACTCCTTATTGTAAGATATTTTATAGACCTACGAGTAACTGACTCACTTAAGGCTGAGTTGACAGCTTTCATGCAGATTTTTTTTTTTTTTAAAGGTTAGGTTTAGAAGAAGGTGATAGAAGAAGGTTTTTCCTTCTATCAATGGCCCCGGGCCTGAGCTGGATTACTCTTCCTGCTACGACTGGTGGATTGATGATTCACTTGCTTAGTCAAATGTATTGATTGTAAGTCGCTTTGGAATAAGGCGTCTGCTAAATGCCAAAAATGTGAATGTAAATGTCATGCCCCACACTCACTTTTTGATCTGTTCTTTACCTCAGCTTCCATTTGGATCACTGTGGCGCCTTGCCTTGGTTTCTCCAGAAGACCAGTTTCAAAGGCAGGACCTTCATGACACACGCCACCAAAGCCATTTACCGCTGGCTTCTGTCTGATTACGTCAAAGTCAGGTATAGTACTGTCTTCAGTCCAATACGACTATTTTGTCATCCCGCAATACAGAAACGGCAAGGAAATGCGTAATGATACTTTTGAAGTCATGTAAAGAGTCATTGTAGAGGTGCCGCCACTATGGGGGGGTCCGGTCTCATGTTGTGGTCTCCATACCTCTGTGTTTCTAGTAATATCTCAGCAGACGATATGCTGTACACAGAGACGGACCTGGAAGAGAGCATGGATAAGATAGAGACCATCAACTTTCACGAGGTGAAGGAGGTGGCGGGCATTAAGTTCTGGTGCTACCACGCAGGCCACGTCCTGGGGGCAGCCATGTTCATGATTGAAATCGCTGGAGTGAAGGTAAGTGGTGGATTTGCAATGCTAGCCATGAAATGGCAGGTTCCATGTTAGCAGGACAGGATTTCAGGTCTTATGTCGAATATGTTGAACAAGAATAACTCCAGGTCGTGCTTTACTTAAAATCGTATTTCATTGTTGCCTGACATGTCCCTGATGCACCACTTAGATGCTGAATGTATTGTTTATTCTAGCCACTAGGAGGCAGACATGTGCTGCTCTATGAATGTCCTTTCCATTCGTTTGTACTGGTGAATGATGGTTAGTTGCTTCTTTCTCTTAATGACCCAGTGGTCACTTCTGTTGGCAGTGCTACTTCATCAGCATGGTCTTATTCTCGTCTCTCTGGTTGTGTGTCTCAACAGCTATTGTACACAGGAGACTTCTCTCGTCAGGAGGACAGACATCTCATGGCAGCGGAGATCCCCAGCGTCAAACCTGACATCCTCATCACGGTGAGTTCCAGCTAACAGCAACAGCACAGCCCTTCCAAACACATCCACAACAAAGGGGACCATTCAGTGGCGACTTGCATCACCTTCTTCACCGTCGATGGTGTTTTCCTAGTTTGATACGGAGACGTTTGTGTATCTCCCAGGAGTCCACATACGGAACGCACATTCACGAGAAGAGGGAGGAGAGGGAGGCCCGCTTCTGTAACACCATTCATGACATAGTCAACAGAGAGGGCCGCTGCCTCATCCCCGTGTTTGCCTTGGGCAGGGCCCAGGAACTGCTGCTCATCCTGGGTGAGAAAGTCCAACCCGTCTCCCTCTCCTTGCTCAGCTGGGATATGCCTACCTTGTTTTATACTGTACATTTCTAATCCTTTCCTACCCTCTCTTAACTCTGTGGGTGTGTGCCTTTCAGATGAGTACTGGCAGAACCACCCCGAGCTCCACGACATTCCCATCTACTACGCCTCGTCCCTGGCCAAGAAGTGCATGGCCGTGTACCAGACCTACGTCAACGCCATGAACGACAAGATCCGCAAGGCCATCAACGTCAACAACCCCTTCGTCTTCAAGCACATCAGCAACCTCAAGGTAGGGGGCGGGGGCGCCATGCCCACACGGCCAACCGCCACGGATGTTCTAGAATGTTCAGGATCATGCGGCCTCCTCGGTCACTGCCTACTGTGTTTTTATAATAATAATAATAACTAGACAGCGACAATTCCTGTGGAAATTGTGAAGTGTGCTTGCCCCCCCCCCCCTGGGCCACTCCACTGCATCCCCGGCGAAGACCATGTTTCTCTAGCTCACCCAGGGGTCGAGCTAACTAGTGCTAGCTAACTCCCCTGTACCCCCCGGCGAAGACCGCGTTCCTCTAGCTCACCCAGAATTCAAGTTGTGGGGTTGTGTGTGTGTGTGTGTGTGTGTGTGTGTGTGTGTGTGTGTGCGTGTGCGCCTCTCTCTCTGTCTCCGTCTCGTTCTTACCCTACCTGCTGCTGTCGATCAGAGGGACACCTGTAAGAGTAAAGTGACAGTTGGTGGTTGCTACGGCAACGTGCTCTGACCAGACCTGCTTTTGTCTTTGGCCAGCTCTCAAACAAACGTCTGAAACGTAAAAACTATTCATGTTTGGGCTTATATGTTGTTATTTTGAGTGACAGTAAGAGTTGCTCTACGTTTCCATGTAACATTTTTGAATATAGACAATGACATACAATTGTAGCCGTGGGAGCAGTGTGCAAAATGTGTACAAAAAGTTCAAAAACTTTTTCTGCTCACTCTGTTCTCAAAGTTCCGCCATTGAATTTCAATGGCGATTTCTCTCCACAAAAAGTCTGTGTGTGTGTGTGTTTTGGTCACCACCCTGACCCCCCCCGGCGAAACCCGCGTGTCTTTACGTCACCCAGAGGCCGAGCTGTGGCGGTTTCAATATTGCCCAATTCTTTGTCTATGGACTTTTTTGCATTGTGGGTAAACTGTATGCCGTAACCTTCCGCCGGACAATAGCAACGCGAGTTGGAACGAGCCGCACGTTTTGACACCTCATGTCTACCTAGTGCCAAAACTGTGGGACAAGAAGCCGGGGCAAATTTTGCTATAATAATAAGTTATATGTACAAGAACAATAAGTGCTGCTTGCTATACATCATATCATATTATAATGTTTAGATGACTAAATCAAAATCTAGGTGTCTTTGTAGGACAATCTACTCTGTATACTGCAATTACACCTAGATTTCGGGTGGAGAAGCAGGGCTTCTACTTATCTCTCTCTCTCTCTGTCTCTCTCTCTGTCTCTCTCTCTCTCTCCTTCTCCTCAGAGCATGGACCACTTTGATGACATCGGGCCCAGTGTGGTGATGGCGTCCCCAGGCATGATGCAGAGCGGCCTGTCCAGAGAGCTGTTTGAGAGCTGGTGCACCGACAAGAGGAACGGGGTCATCATCGCCGGCTACTGTGTAGAGGGCACCCTCGCCAAGGTGGGCCCAGTTTGACATCCCTTCTAAACCTTTACCCTGGCGAAGCCAGGATTTTTCTTTCACAGATATGATCACAATCGCTGCAGTCAAGCTAGTCCAGGGGCATGGGGTTCAGTGTAACCCAGTTGTACTACATGACCTGGTGTATCGGGGTGGCTGATAGCCTAGAGGTTAGAGAGGCCGACTAGCAATCGGAAGATCGCTGGTTCAATTCCTGCCTCAGCAGGGAGTCGGATGTGAGCTGTTGACTGGGGGGTTGCTGGCATCATATCTAAGGTGCCTACCACTGCCGTTGTGACCTTGAGCAAGGCACTTAACCCCTAATTCAGTGGTTTTCAACCCTCTCCTCGGGGACCACCAGCTGTTCCACATATTTGATCTGTTCCACCACCAGCACACCTGATTCAACTAATCAAGTGCAAAGCAATTATGGTTTGTACTTGATTAGTTGAATCAGGTGTGCTGGTGGTGGAACAGATCAAATATGTGGAACGGCTGGGGGTCCCCGAGGAGAGGGTTGAAAACCACTGCCCTAATTGCTCCAGGGGCGCTGACCATGGCTGACCCTGTGCCTAGACGCAAAAAATACATTTTGTTGTCCTCTGTGCAGTGACAAAGGTTGAATGTAATGTCATCTAATGAAGTGACTGTTCCCCTGGCAGCACATCATGTCTGAGCCTGAGGAGATCACCACCATGTCAGGGCAGAAGCTGCAGCTAAAGATGTCCGTGGATTACATCTCCTTCTCCGCCCACACCGACTACCAGCAGACCAGCGAGTTCATCAGGGCGCTAAAGCCTCCACATGTGGTAAATATCTCGTGGGACCTCCTATGGTCCTCGGTGGCTCAGTTGGTAGAGCATGGTGCGAACACTTAGGTTGTGGGTTCGATCCCTGCTGGGACCATATATACTGAAATGTATGCACTTACTGCGATGCAAGTCGCTTTGGATAAAAGCGTCAGCTAAAATGGCATATATACCGAGACCCTCTAGAGTTTGTATACTTAAAGCTGGAAAAAGTTAAGATAAACATCTGATGTTGCTTATTGTGGAATTCATCAAACTGACAGGGGTGCACCTTTCTGCTAAATTAGCCGTTTTCACCTTAAAATAGGTCATCCATGTGAATCGTGTAGATCTGCAAAAAAAATATTTTGTGGGGGGTGTCTAAGTCTCATCCAAGTCACAGGATGCGCAAGCTAACTAATCTTCCTGCCTGCTAAACTCCACTACTATTGAAATAACTTTTAGCTTCAGGCAGCTAGGTACAATTCCAGACAGCGTGGAGAACACAGTCACAGTAAACTGTTTTTGAAGTAATTATGCAGGTGCTAAGGTCAGGCCTGCTGCTACTTACACGCGTTGTTTGACCACCGCTAGCGCTAGCGATATCCATTTAGCACTATTAGTGCTAGCACTATCCCCCCCCCCCCCCGAACCTCTAAGGTTAGCCACGCATTGATCATTTTCTTAGTTTTCAGGCAAAAAAATTAAAAAAGTGTCACCTTTTTGGGCCATCACCAGTTTGCACCCCTGAACTGAAAAGCAGCCCCAAAACAATGTGTGCCTCCTCTTCCTCTCCCCAGATCCTGGTCCACGGGGAGCAGAATGAGATGGCCCGTCTGAAGGCGGCTCTGATCAGGGAGTACGAAGACAACGACGAGGTCCACATCGAGGTGCACAACCCCCGCAACACAGAGGCCGTCACGCTCAACTTCAGAGGAGAGAAGCTGGCCAAGGCGAGTTCACCCACCGAGCTTCATGATAAACTCCATAGCCAAATGGATCATTCTGCTTCTGAAGTCCAGTTCAAAGATTGTAAAATAAAATCTCTCTGTCGCTATATATATATCACATGTTGCAGGGTTCCCGCGCTGGTCTTAAAAAGCTTTAAAGGCTAAAATCCAGCAATCCGATTTACAAGGCCTTAAAAGGTCTCACATTTCAGTTATTCGGTCTAAAAATTAGGTGCTAGGTCTTAAAAATGAGATCCTGCAAGGAAATCAGTCCGACCACATCTATTTACGCGGAAATCAAGCTGGAACCCCAAAAATACTGATTTGCTTCCTTTTTTGTCTGTATGGCAGTGAAATCCCTAATTTCCTCACCTCGAGGATGACAAAAAGCTATTATATGGTGTCGCGAATAGGTCTAAAACTCTATTCAAAGAGGTCGAAAAAAAGGTTGAAAAAGGTCTTAAACTTGACTTGTTGAAACTTGTAGGAACTTTGAGTATGAGTGTGTGCATTGACCGTTGCGGTCCTCTGTTGTAGGTGATGGGCTCCCTGGCTGATAAGAAGTGTATCCAGGGCCAGAAAGTGTCTGGCATCCTGGTGAAACGCAACTTCAGCTACCACATCCTCACCCCCTCCGACCTGTCCAGTGAGTGCTGCTTTACATCCTGACAAGTCCGTCAGGTTATACCTTAACTGCTCCTCCTGAGACATCTACTACCCCCCAGCACTGCGTCTCCTGAGACATCTACTACCTTCCAGCACTGCGTCTCCTGAAACATCTGCTACCCCCCAGCACTGCGTCTCCTGAGACATCTACTACCCCCCAGCACTGCGTCTCCTGAGACATCTACTACCCCCCAGCACTGTGTCTCCTGAGACATCTACTACCCCCCAGCACTGCGTCTCCTGAGACACCCGTTTTTCCCCTTTACTGTGTCCCCTATGACTTCTACTGCCCCCCTTGTATTGTTTCTCTATTCTCCAGTGTCTATATATTTTAAAATTAAAAAATAAATGTCCCATCACTGAGACTGCCAATGGCCCCGGGCCTGAGCTAGATTACGCTTCCTGCTACGACTGGTGGATTGATGATTCACTTGCTTAGTCAAATGTATTGATTGTAAGTCGCTTTGGAATAAGGCGTCTGCTAAATGCCAAAATTGTTAATGTCCGTCCGTCCGTCCAATACATAACTCTGTCAGCTTATCTTCTCTCCTCTCTCTCTCTCTTTTTCCAGACTACACAGACTTGGCCATGAGCACAGTGAAGCAGACCCAGGCCATCCCCTACACTGGTCCTATCACCCTATTGGTCAGCCAGCTACGCCATCTGGCTGGTGGGTCTCCGCCCCGTCTCCGCCACCCCATTCCTTCCTCTCCCTCTCTTCACATTAAGGACCTCACTGTCTACTTCTCCACTTCTCATAGACACCGTTGGAGAAATAGCTCTCATTCATAGCTGACCCAATTCCCAATATGTCCAGTACGCCTTCCTGTGTTCAGGGGTGCAAACTTGTCACCTTTCTGCTAAATTAGCCGTTTTCAGCAACTCCGCTGCTGTTGAAATAACTTTTAGCTTCAGGCAGCTAGGTACAATTCCAGACAGCGTGGAGAACACAGTCACGGTAAACTGTTTTTCGAAGTAATTCTGCAGGTGCTAAGGTCAGGCCTGCCGCTACTTACACGCGCATTATTGTTAGACCACCGCTAGCGCTAGCGATATCCATTTAGCACTATTAGTGCTAGCACTATCTCCCCCACTATCCCCCCCAAAACCTCTAAGGTTAGCCACGCATTGATCATTTTCTTAGTTTTCAGGCAAAATATCAATTTAGCACCATTAGTGCTAGCGCTATCCCCCCCCCCCCCCCCCCCCGTCTAAGGTTAGCCACGCATTTTACTGGCATCTTCCACTCCCTGTGTTGGTGGGTAGGCTCTAATGTGTTCTGTCCTGTTGTTGTAGGAGATGTGGAGGAGGTGGACGGAGTTGAACCTTACAAAGTCACCTTAAAGATCTTCAAGAGCATCACATTGGTGCACGAGGCAGGCATGGTGGTTTTAGAGGTGAGATCCTGCTTGTATGTGAGGGTGTGTAAAATAAATAAATAAATAACTAGACAGGGACAATTCCTGTGGAAATTGTGAAGTGTGCTTCCCCCTCACAGCCAGTAGGGGGCCTCTGGGCCACTCCCCTGCACCCCCGGCGAAGACTGCGTTTCTCTAGCTCACCCAGGGGTTGAGTTGTGAGTTTCGGGTTTCTCCGCAAAAAGTGGAATTGTGTGTAAACCATATTCCGTAACCTTCCACCGGACAATAGCAACGCGAGTGGGAACGAGCCGCACGCTATGACACCTCCCATGTCTACCTAGTGCCAAAACTGTGGGAGGAGTAGCCGGTGCAAATTTTGCTATAATACACACACTACAATAACAATAGTGTTGGTTGCTACTGTTATATGAACAATAACATTAAGTGTTGCTTGCAGTACCGTAGAAAGCACGCTTAAATATATATAGATATACATATCACAGTATGTTTCATAACCGGCGTATTCATTGGTTTCGTGTTGAACCTCTGCAGTGGCTTGCCAACCCCCTGAATGACATGTATGCGGACGCGGTCACCACAGTGGTTCTGGAGGTCCAGTCCAACCCAAGGGCACAGAAACGTTAGTGAACAACATGGTCAAAACACGGCTTCTGTGTCAGAACTGTCATTTAGTATCTGGTGTGTCCGTTTCCATGCTTACGTTTGTTTTGTTGTTGACAGTTATGGAACCCAAGAACGAATGTGTTGACATGAATGTGTTCCAGGAGAGACTGGAAATTATGCTGCTGTAAGTATGACCCCTTGTTGTTAATATTCACACGAGTATCAGAACTATCGTTGAAGCCATTCTCAGATCTTCACTGTCTTTTTGAACTCAACAGAGACATGTTCGGGGAGGACTGTGTGGATTTCAAGGACGACAAGAGCTTCTCTGTGACCGTGGATGGAAATACAGCCTACATCTGCCCACAGACTAGAGTGAGTGTTTTAGTGGTCTCACACAGAGAGGTGTCTGTGACTGATCTGTCCGTGTCTGATCATCTCCTCTCTCTCCCTGTCCTGTTGCGTCTCCTCAGGCAGTGACGTACGAGGAGGGCAGCGCTGAAGACGAGACTCTGAGAGAGATGGTGGAGCTGGCTGTGCAGCGCCTCTATGAGGCTCTGGACCCTGTCATCTGAGGAAGACCTTCCGCCAACCCGCTCCTCTATAGACAGGCCGCCACTGAGCCCGGACCCTCTGCCACCCCACTCCTCTATAGACAGGCCGTCACTGAGCCCTCAGCCCTGGGCACGCCCCCAACAACCTCATGCCCACACAGCAACATCGGAGGCACTTTCCTTTACAGGCGGTGGAGTGCCTATGCTGACTCTAAAACATCTCTTTAAAATGTGTACTTGATCTGTTTTATACTGTATTATAAATTGATGTTGTTTTCTTAGGCAATGACGATATTGTTATACTATACAGTACTTTTTGTTGTGTTGATCCAAATATCTTTGCCCTCAAACTTTCATTCTTTTGTATGTCTAGCTGCCTTATTACTCAGAGGTAATCTGTGTGCTAGCAGAGACGTAATGATTCCAAAGGAATCATCCTCTATTGACTTATTCCGAATGTGTAGCCTTTGTATGCCTGCAATATGATTTGCATTGATAAATTATCAATTTGTTAATGTAATAAAGGTCAATCCTGGCCAAATGTCTGAGCTTTATTCAAATGGTAAATTAATCTACTAAAAAAAGGGGTTGATTTCAGAGAACAATTCCTTTATTGCATACACAAAAATAAAAACAACACTGAAAATACAAAGAAAAGTAGTGTTTTCTGATTCCTGCCTCAAACATTTTATTTTTAGTATAAAGTTATGTTATACCCTAAAAGCGACCTGCCCCTGGCCGATATAACTAAATCTCACCATCCACTTTCAGGAGGCTTATGAAGCATTCTTTCATCCAGATCAAAGTATGACAAAGAATCGGTTTCATATGTGGGAAGATAAATAGCTACAAAGGAACTCAGAAATATGTTAGGAATTTTGGACAAGTTCAACGTAAACAAGGTTAAAGCGTATCACATCTGTGAGAGAATGTGGCTGGAGGGAGTTCAAAATCAAACCATGAAGATAGTCACAGACGAGTCGTAGAATACACAGTGTGTACGCGATGAGGTGCAATACAGACCTGGGGGGTATTCCAGGAAATGCAATTAAAGTCAACCACTCTCTCCTGAGGCAAGGATCGAACCAGCAACCTTCTGATTGCTAGCTGGCTGCCTAAACCCTAAAGCTATTTTAGATTCAAGCTGATACCTATCTTTTTTACACCTTTTTATCTATCTAGCACACTCTCTCCTAAAAGGTGGGACCGATTTCCAAAAAGACACTGGAGGAACTGTCGTTCGGGATTTAGTTTCCGTCTGTGAGACATTTGTGACACACATCTGAATTAAACCAGACCGTAAACCTGGTCGCTACCAGGTTTGTTCTGAAGGATTGGTTGCATAGCAACGCAACCGCGAATTATTTCAGCCACATTCAGGGAACGGAACTCGATCTGAAATGATCGCGAATTATGAAAACAAGCCTGAATTACCTGTAATCGAGTTTCATGGAATACCCCCCTGGGTAGGTGAACTGAACTGGTTATAGGGACTGAACCCATTAGTGTTCTTAGCAAATACTCATAACATAGTGTATGGCGAATGAAAAACAGCAAATGCATCCAAATACAATACATTTTCATACAACCGAAAAAATATAAGGCACTATAGTGGAGTGTACAATGATAGTGGCAAAGGTCAGATGTTCAGCATTTTCATCATATCATGTAAATACCTTGTGAAGCTTAACATATTCATAGGGACATGCATCTGATTGTCTTGTGTACTACGAAAGCATACAAATGGTATCAAAAACACTTTCAGCTATTACAGGTAGAATAACTTGTGTTATCTTCTATTATCCTACCAATCTTGCAATTTCCCATGAGTAAGACACAGTCCAAACTGAAAGGACCTCCCAATAACAGCATTTAGACTCGCAGTGTCTCTCAAACCTCTCCTCGGGGACCACCAGCCGTTCCACATATTTGATCTGTTCCACCACCAGCACACCTGATTCAACTAATCAAGTGCAAAGCAATTATGATTTGTACTTATTATTATTATTATTAGTTGAATCAGGTGTGCTGGTGGTGGAACAGATCAAATATGTGGAACGGCTGGTGGTCCCCGAGGAGAGGTTTGAGAACCACTGATTTAGAGGGTATCTGTAATACTGATAACATCTATGGCTCAAAGGATTGAACAGTAAACATATGGCTGGTTCTGGTTCTGCAGTTACAAGATCACCGGGCTCTCCCTACAGACAGAGGTGACGGGTCGTCGTCATGGTAATTGTGCTTGCTGGCTCATGATGTACGAGGTTTGTCGCAAGAGGTTACATGTTGTCAGTGACAGATAAGAGCTGATAAGAGACCTGACAGTGTCATATTGCTGGTAAGAGATCTGACCGTCATAATGCTGGTAAGAGACCTGACAGTGTCATATTGCTGGTAAGAGACCTGACAGTGTCATAATGCTGGTAAGAGACCTGACAGTGTCATAATGCTGGTAAGAGACCTGACAGTGTCATAATGCTGGTAAGAGACCTGACAGTGTCATAATGCTGGTAAGAGACCTGACAGTGTCATATTGCTGGTAAGAGATCTGACCGTCATAATGCTGGTAAGAGACCTGACAGTGTCATATTGCTGGTAAGAGATCTGACCTTCATAATGCTGATAAGAGATCTGAATTGCTGATAAGAGATCTGACAGTGTCATATTGCTGATAAGAGACCTGACAGTGTCATATTGCTGGTAAGACACCTGATAGTGTCATATTGCTGATAAGAGATCTGACCGTCATATTGCTGGTAAGAAACCTGATAGTGTCATATTGCTGGTAAGAGATCTGACAGTGTCATATTGCTGATAAGAGACCTGACAGTGTCATATTGCTGATAAGAGATCTGACAGTGTCATATTGCTGATAAGAGACCTGACAGTGTCATATTGCTGATAAGAGATCTGACAGTGTCATATTGCTGAACCATAAAAATACATCAAACGTGATAGAAACATACTCAGTGCTGGTGATTACATCTCAGTCGTCATAGTGACTGTGAACCGGCTGGGGATAGGCTGTACACACTCGATATCAAAACACTGCATCACACCCTGATGAATCTACAAAGTGCTATTAATGATGTCAATCATTCAAACAATAAGAAATGTTATTTCAATTTGGAAGAATTATGGCTTTTCACTGATACTTACTTTCCCCCCCATTTTCAACCGAAGATGCAAACAAACTTAAGACATTATTACAACCCATCAGCCCACATAACATATCCTACACAAGTCCTGCTTGGTCTACCCTGTGGTCTGCCCATCAGTGCTGAGCGTGGCTCCTCTCCCACACTCTGTCAGCCTTTTCTTAACTGTTACGAACACGACTCCTCGCGTCCTCTCCTCTGTCCTCCACTCGGGTCCTACTGAAAACATATTGGAGGAGAAGATCTAGTAGCTTCCTCCCATTTACATATTCTCCTCCAATTCTTTTTGAGGACGACGAAGCAAGTGAAGGACACAAGGAATCGTGTTCAATTGAAGAAGAAGTTTCTCTCTCTCCCTCTCCCCCTCCCTCTCCCCCTCCCTCTCTCTCCCCCTCTCTCTCTCTCTCTCCCCCTCTCTCAGCACTCTGTCTCCTTGCTGTTGAGGCGGGCCTGTCTCTGCAGTCTAAAGGACAGAGCCTTACCGCTGCGGCCGTTCAGGGGATGATCTGTCAGGTCGTCGAAGGAGCGTGCTGTGCCCCCTGCCGTAGAGAAGTCCTCCTCCAGAGCTTCCTCGTCCAGATGGGAGTCATAGCTGTCCTCCTGGATAGTGGCCATGCGGGAGCTCTCCAGAGGGGGCAGGGAGGACTGGCTGGGGCTGGGGCTGGGGCTGGAGGCTGAGGCTGGGGCTGAGGCTGAGGCTGAGGTTGGGACAGGGACATGGACAGGTGGAGTGCTGGTCTGTTGAGGGCCAGAAGCCTGGAAGCGAAGGCTAGTCGAGTGGACCGGAGGTTTAAAGATGCGCACAGAGGCACACTCAAGGCTGCTCAGCAACTCTGCATTCTGGGGACGTACAAACAAGAGTCAAATACAAACGCGTAAATGGAGCGTTGGACAGCCACAAAGATGTAAGTTCTACAAAGTTTGAATATATATACATAACATATCAGCCAGGTATAACCAGTACTTACACTCGGGAAAAACATTGACTTGGTGGTCTGTTCATATTGCTGGTCGAGTTTTTTGTCCTGAAAGTGGGGGAGAAAATGTTGGATACAATCAACACACCACCAGTCATTGACTTCCACATTCCACTTTGGCCAGCTAGATGCTAGATGCTGAATACTGTATTTTCCGGACTATAAGTCACACTTTTTTTCATAGTTTGGTTGGTCCTGCAACTTATAGTCAGGTGCGACTTATATATCAAAATATATATACTTTAACATGTTTTTAAATGTTAATTCATACTCATAATTCATAATTCATACTCATCAATAAATGCGACTTATAATCCAGTGCGAGTTATACATGTTGTTTTCCTCTTCATGACACATTTTTTGACTGATGGGACTTATACTCCGGAACGACTTATAGTCCGGAAAATACGGTACTCCTTTTGCATTAATGTATATCAATATATCATCAGCTAAACCTCGACAGGACTTTGACTTCCAGACCTTTATCATGATAGGCTATGCTTAGTTTCTCTACTGTAAATAATATTTACAAACATTTTAAATCTTAATTCTTCTAGCATTATGACTGCCAATGGTCCCTGGCCCGAGCAAAGATGACTTTTTCTTTGCTATGACTGATGGATAGATGATTCACTTACAACAAATACAAAGTAAGCCGCTTTGGATAAATGCGTCTGCTAAATGCCCAAAAAAAAGTAAATGTAAAATGTAGATGATTGGTACATACCACACAATGGACCAGGATACTCAGCGGGACCCAGAAGACCAGGGAAAAAACCACCACAGAGCCCACGATGTTGTCAGACAGAAACTTTCGGAAGGTGTTGATGTCCAGCTTGTCAATAAAATCCCACAATCTCTCTATGACGTCCTGGACTTGCTTCATACACTTCCCCTGGAAAAACAACGTCACATGCTTGTTCCCGCATCGACCAAGTCCAAGGTAATGCCAGTATTTATAGAGGGAGGAGCGGGCTTAGGGTCACTTACTGCTCCATCACAGAAACCCACAGTGCAGGGTTTACCCTTACGGAGGTACAGGAGGTTGCCACTGTTATCCTGGTACGGAGCACACACCCCACTGGTACTACGGCAACACACTTTACATGACGAGTTTGTTTCTGTTAAGGAGGAGGAGGAGATGGCCATAAGGACAATAGACATAGAGAGAGGACATAGATCTAGATAATACAGACACTGAGATAAGGTTCCCTATCAGTCAGTCTAATCTCTATGCTGACATGCTGATGTGAGCAGTAAGTACCGTTGCAGGCGCAGGGCTGCAGGTTCACGATGACCTCGCAGAAGGGGATGCACGCCCCGCCCCGACACTCGCCGTTGTCCAAACACACAGTCTTATCTGGGGCGTTCTCAGGGGACGGGCACTCGCTACTGTTTCCTGTCAGAGGGGATACACGAAGGACATGTAGGGAAAACACAGGGTCATGGAATGATCTATTTCATGATCTCACTTTGAATCTCTTATCAGTGTCCATGTGTGTAGTGTTGTTTGTTAGTGGGTGTCACAGGGCTCACCGGGGCAGTAGGACCTCCCCTTACAGGTGGAGCTGATGGGCTCCTGACACACCTTCCCTTGGCTCTCATGCTGGCAGTCCTTGCAGCACGCACTGTTTCTGTCACTACACTCCGAGGAAAAAAGGGAGAGAGAGAAAAGGAAGGGGAGAGAGAGGAGAGAGGAGAGACAGAGAGAGAGAGAGAGAGAGAGAGAGAGAGAGAGGAGAGAAAGACAAAAAGAGGAGAGAGAGAGAGAACAGTATGAGGTCTCTCTGGCATTACAGGGTATAACCACCAAGAGATGATGCTAGTCATTGTATAATTCAACATATTCCATACCAACATGCTTTATGTTTCTAACATTTTATGGTGGGTGCTGACAGAGGGGGTTCACCTGCACGTGGCTGTTGAGCGGAGCTTGCAGTCGGAGGTGCAACAGCGGTCATCGTTGATGTGCAGCAGCCCAGGGTCACACTCCTCGCCCTGTTC
This sequence comes from Nansenia antarctica, assembly GCF_963989245.1. Classification (NCBI taxonomy): domain Eukaryota; kingdom Metazoa; phylum Chordata; class Actinopteri; order Argentiniformes; family Microstomatidae; genus Nansenia; species Nansenia antarctica. The sequence continues at coordinate 59,150,818 of NC_137688.1, read as the reverse complement.
CACGCGGGAGTTCCCACACACGTTACTGTTCCTCTCTCTGAAACACACCGGAGCCTTGCTCCTCAGCCTCTTCACGATGGATATCTTACTGCAGTTGGAGAACAGCTGGGGAAGACAAAACAAGAACACAGCCATCATTGGTACCATGAAGTTGACCAATGGACCTATCGCTAAGCCACGCGTCCTTTGAAAACTTGGACAGACAAACAAACAACGCTTCACTGACAGTGACTGACTGACCGACCGTGACTGAATGACATTCAATGACTTACAATGGCGGGAGTTGGCAAATTTTTGATTTTCCACAGCAAGTAATAGACATGTTTTTTTTAAAGATGACAAGAATATTTTGTCTAGAAGCTTTTCACCATCAGATATTATCGAGTTGTTTGACCGGGTTTTCTGCCTGTCATGACTTTTGCTGTGATACGATTCGACAATTTCTATTTTGGGGCGTGGCTTAGCAATAGGTCCATTCCCCCGTCTGGGGTTAATAACGCTTGTCTAGGCGGGTGCCAAAGGAAGATCCAGCCTTTTTAATGATTGTATTCAGCCTGTTGTCATCCTTCCAAGAGACACACACACACACCCCCACCGCCCTCAGCAGATCCCACTATGAAAAAGACACTAGTCACAGGACTGTTGGACAAACATTTTTGGCCAGACATCATAAGATCCGTAAAAAGGTATCCATTGCTGAGCCTTTTTAAAAACAAAGGAGGCGTTCACTTTCCACTACAGCTTGTCATCCATCACCCCCCACAGACATCTGTAGGCACCCTTTGAACAGTGACCTTTCCACAGAGAGTTAGAGAGTAGAGAAGGTCAGTACCTTGTTGTTGACGTGGTCTCCGCTCACAGCAATGGGGTACATGACATATTTGCCCCCTTGGTCTTCCCTGGGGGCACAGTAGGGGATGTTGTCTGGATCATGCTCTGCCCCAAAGTTATGGCCCAGCTCATGAGTAGTCACAAGGTCTGCTTCCTGAGGGATTTTATTATAAAATGGCAGATTTAAAGATTTGAGGAGCCTTTCTTTCGGCCTTATCTGAATGTAACAAATTGTCTTTAGGAAATTCCATAGAATTTCAGAAATCCACCTTGGTCAGAATAGTCTTCCCATAGTTCTTAGTGCTGGTAAGCCCAGTGTTGAGGTAGATAGCTCTATGCTCAGTTGACGATGGAGGACACTCTGAGGGGGGAGGAAGAAAAAGGAAAAAGAAAATGTTACCAGGATCAACATAATGACATTTGCGACTGTCAGATGTGGTTTACGTGCTGATCATATTACTCTCTGAGCAGAGCCCCCCAGGGATGCCCTGTCTGGAGGGGGCCACATACGCCAACCCCAGGGTCCCCTCATCAAAGTCCTGGTAGGTGAAGAGGTGGGCCAGGCACACATGGGATGCATTGTCTGCTATGTCCACACTGAATTGCTGGGATGAGAAAAAGGAGGGATATAACAGCCTAATACCACTATGCCATGTCATTAGTGCTCATATGATGGACGATGGCTCACCTCTAAAAGCTTCTTGACATCCCAGACATCCTTGCCCTCCACTGAACTCCCCTTCATGTTGAAGTGGGTCCCCCCTGGTGGTACTGGGGTGGCTTCCTTCTTGATTATGATCTAAATTGGGAGTTTGGGACTGGTGAGGAACCTTCTATACTCAATAACAACACCTTGTGTCAATTACAGAGGCAATGTGAAAGGGAGGTAGTGGTGTTGTCAAAAAGCCAAAAGTCACTTTATTGTCCCATGACTGGGAAATATGTTTTGGGCTTACACCACACTGCAGCCAAAAAAGAACAACAGACAATACAACATGTTAAAACACAGACAGAAAGCAACCCTGATTCCGACAAGAGTAGAGGTTAAACGATGAGTAAAATCTATCCAACGTTCATCTGGTGCTGTTTAAAAGTTGAACTGAAACCGGAAAATAAAATAATTTTTAAACCTGTTTAATCTAGAGCGGGGGACTCTAAACCTCCTCCCTAAGGGCAGTAGTTCAAAGTCAAACTCTGCATTGTAGGACATGAGAGGGATTCGTCAGAATTCTATTAGCCTGCCTTAGAGTAGCCTGTTGAAAAATAGACTGCAGGGATGAGTGGCCTTTCACCCCTATGATCTTCCATGCGTTGTGAGCAGTGCTCACCTGTTGGATCTGGACACCATATCCTTTATACTCCTCGTCCCAGGATGTGTTTCTGTAGATGTCGTCCACACGATCGATCAGCTCGATCTGAAAGCACAATCACGGTAGGAGGGGGGGGGTATTCTAGAGAGATCTATAATAGAAAGCTAGATATATCATCGCAACCACCCACTGTGAACAGCGCCCTCACCAGGTAGTTGAGGGTAGTGCTCTCCTCCTTGCGACCCATGTGTTCGAAGAAACGGTGGTCGGCCACCAGGAGCAAGGGGCAGGTGTTCTTCTTGTGGTCATGGGCCTGTCGCCTCTCCCTGACCAGGGACTCTGCGGAGGAGAAAAGACAGGCCCTCAGCACACCAAATGGCTGAGGTGTTGATTGGTTTCATCGTCGAGTTAAAAGCTAGAGTAATGACTCAAGACTTTGTCTAGCTGAACTGCACATATCTGGGGATCTGTGATTTGAGTAGATTTTCGACTACTCCAGGAGGAGTCTGCTGTCAGTGTCTCTAATCTTGAGAATCCATTTAGAGAAACGTTGGCCCATAAAAAGGGGTTAAGTGAATGTTCCACCTTGGTGGTTTGGTTTGGTTGGTTGGTTCCACATGTTCCACACCCAGCTCAGCCTCCACAGACCCTGCTATAGTTATGCCATCGTCACAGCCCTCCGTTATAGCTGCCTCATAATTAACCATACATGAATAATGGATTCACGCTGTGAGGAAGAGGATTATTAATTTAACAGTGGCTGACATGTGGCCTGAGTAAGACTGTTGGGAGGACCAGAGACTGAAGAGCCAGAGACCTCTGGATCACATTCACACCATACACACACCATACACACGCCAGTACCGCTTTAGATGATGGCCAGTTTAATGTGCTCAGATGATTGATTGTTAAGTTATACATCCACTCTCACAACTGGGAGTCCTTCCTAATTTTAATAATAATTAATTTTGCCATTTAGCAGACGCCTTTATCCAAAGCGACTTACAATTACGAATTACAGGGACATTCCCCCTGGAGTAACTGAGGGCTAAGTGCCTTACCCAAGGGCACACTAGTAGTGGTGTGGCTTCAGGCGGGATTTGAACTCACAACCTTCCGATCCCAAGTCCAACTCACTATCCACTAGACCACCACTACCCCCTCAAGTCCTAGGATAACTAACACCCACACCCACTCTCACTCTCACTCTCACTCTCACTCTCACTCTCACTCTCACTCTCACTCTCACTCTCACTCTCACTCACACTCACACACTCACCCACACCCACTCTCACTCTCACACTATCACACTCTCACACCCACACGATACATGTCATCCACATCCATACATCACTCACTCACTCATCACTAATTTCTGAATGAGCTGATACTCACCCTCTCCCTCATCATCCTCCTCCAGAAGGGCAGATCTCATACTCTCAGGGAGCAGGCCATTGGAGTTAGTATTAACATAGCCGCACACTTTGGGCGAGGCCAGACGACTGATGTTCCTGATGTCCTCAGAGCGGTATATCAGCAGACTGCCAACAGGGGGCGCCTCTGTGAATCTCCATAGAGGCTTCAGAACAATAAGGGGGTTGATATGATTGGAAACGTGAGTCAGTGGTTTATGAATCCATCACATGGATGTATTGTAATGCTGTGCTAAATGCCAAAAATGTAAATGTAATGGATTGACATGGTAACATCAATGCATATTGTTAAAAAGAGGCAGTTACCTCTATGTTGTACTCTCCGTCGTCAGTAAGAATGTGCGCAGAGAAGTCATTGTCATCAATGTGTGCCTGAACACGAGAATTCTCCTCCCCTTAAAACAAACAACTCGGAGTTAACACTATGCTAAGAAAGAGCAGCAGAAAGCAGCAACACGTCATACTCGACTGGAGGGCAATTCTGTGCAAGGAGAAACCAACAGGTTGTGTGACCCTAGTGACATCTTGGAAGAATCACAACTGACAAATATTGAACCTAGCCTGGTTTCTAAACCTAGCATTTGGTCCCTTACCAATGACATGCCCTGTGAAGAAGTTCTGTCTGTTGACCTCATAGCTGTTTTCCTTGCCATCCTCATCCACAAACACCGCCCTGAAGTCCTCCGTGAACAGCTCTGTGTTTGTCCGCAGGTACAGTTTGAAACGCCTACAAAACAGTACAAGGAGAGGACAGAGTCATTTGAAATTGAACAGCAAATGACCCAACTGCCCAGGGCCAAAGGTTGATTGGCAGGTCCTTGAGTTGGTACCTCTCTAAAGCGGTGAAGCTGAGCAGTCTTTCCACATGGCTCTGTGTCTGGACATCCCTCCTTCGGACCGAGTGTGTCTGGAGACTGGAAAGGGGCAACACCTCGAAGTCTGTCAGCATGGAACTCAGAGTGTCTGAAAGGCAGATGAATCAGAACATGGGGGGGGCACCAACTCATAAATCAGCCTTGGTCAGAAGAACAGTGTTCTCATCATTCTTGCTCCAGAGTTTAGAAAAACATTGCCGTGACAAACAAGTCTGGTTATCCCAGGGATAACTCTGCTGTCATTACATGCTGCTGTGATAACCTGAATATGTGAACATAACTGGCCAAATAGTTATTTGGAATAGGCTACATAAACTAGTACTATTTCATACTAAATAATACAATTCAGTTTTAACTAAATACTACTCCCAAGAGAATTCTCTTGTCTTGAACGTTTGGCAGCTGTGTAAACAGCTATGGGATGTTTGGTTTATCCACCGTGAGTCATACCAAGAGGGAGACTGGCTCTAACTCCATCATGGTCATTCAGAATCACTCATGACATGTTAACGGAAAATCAAGTTTGTCTCTACTCACCATAATAATCGGGATTTTCAACATCCGCGGGGGGTTTTGCTGCACAGTCCGTTACAAATAGAGAAACCATAACTATAACGAGCAGCCGCATGTTACCATTTATTGGAGGAAAGACATAAAGGAAAAAATCCGTGCACTAGTTCGACAATTTGAACAAAATGTGTTGGTGATGATCTCTATGATCGAGCATCTCCTGTAGTGAGTGTTCGAAAGTTTCCCCCACTACAACACTATATACATTTGGTACGGTCAATTTCACAAAACATGATCCAACGTATCCCGATTTGTTAAGTCATAAATATGACTTCGGGCACCAACAATGTTTCTTCTTGTGAGCGAGAGCCCGCACACCCGGAAGTCATGTGGGGAGGGAAACACATCTTACATTATTATGAACGGATAGGCGGCTACTGTCTCTATTGTCAAACATGACGGTCATATCTCCCCTGCGATCAAGTCGCTATGGTTTGATGCACTGACATTTGGTGTAAATGTAGTATATCTTGGAGTATCTTGGAGAAAAGGGTAGCTTCAGTCATCAGCTCTTACATAACATATTAATAAAAAAAGCTTTAGCAGAGGGATTGCAAACTGAGCGACATCTGCGCAGATCAATTTTCATGCTTGGACATCTAATGTCCAAACATTTCGTGAGCTTAGAATTATAAGGTTCTATCTCCGTTTAGGGTAGTTCAGAGATATTGAGCTTCAAAGTTTTACATTCCATTATGTTTTGTGAGATGGAACCTTTGTATTTTATTAATTACTAACTAAAACATTTCAACATTTTAAAAATAACACCACATAGGCATTAATAAACACCTAATGGATCAGATTATGTCAAAAACTCAATTTTGACAAAAATGGAGATAGAACCTTATAATTCTAACGTCATGATTTGGTAAACACCCATCGTTTAATCGGAGTATGTCTGGTATTGGACATGATCATTTCCCAGCAAACGTCTCCTCCAAACTACAACAAACTACTACTACTATTGCAGGAAAATAAAACCAAGAGTATAGAATACAAATGTTGTAGACCCACAGTACACTAATAGCATATTGAAGTGGTGAATATTGTCCTACTACTGTGAGATGCTACCGTGTGCTATGTTCAGTCCCCAATCCGTCGTGGCAGGTCTATTAATAATAGAAGAGTAATGAGAGGTATTCTTACATACTCTGCACCTCCTTTAGGACTATATGAAGTTACTCTATACTTATGCTCACCAAAGTTCAGGTCCCAAATAGTTGCTATGCAACATTAACAGCTTAAATGTAGCCATGTGAAAAAATTAGGACACCCTTGAAATATTTCGTTTGTAAGAAATATGGACATATCAATATTTGATCTTCTTTCAAACAATATCTATAGATAAAGGTGATGTAATTGAACCAAAAACAAAGAAAATGTAACTTTGTTATCATTTATTTAAAAATGAACATATGCCAATTCCTACTGAGGAAAAGTTAGGCTGAAATAACCTCAATTAGAGGTTTCCTATAACTGTCTACCAGTCTCTGATATCGACTGGGAGAAACTTTTCCCCACTCCTCAATGCAAAATTAATTCAGCTGTGTGATGTTTGAGGGGTGTCTTGCATGCACAGTCCGTTTCAAATCACCCCACATAATCTCAATAGGATTAAGATCCGGGCTTTGACTTGGCCATTCCAGAACTCTCCAATTCTTTCGTTTGAGCCTTTCCTTGCTGGGTTTACTGGAATGTTTTGGGTCATTGTCATGTTGCATGGTCCAGATCCGCTTCAGCTTAATTTTTTGGGGACAAAATGGTCTCACATTTTCCTCAAGCACCCTCTGATATAGAATTCATAGTGGATTCTGTGATCGTGAGCTGGCCAGGCCCTGCTGCAGCAAAATATCCCCAAACGTTCCACCCCCACGCGTTACAGTTGGCATGATCCTCAAATGCTGTTTTGGGGTTCTGTTACTGTGCCCAAATTTGGATTAATCTGTCCAAAGCTTTGTTCGAGAAGTCATAGTGTTTGTCTAGGTGTTCTCTGGCAAACGTTAGTCTTGCCCTGAGTTTTTTTTTCTTTTCTTTTTTAAAGGGTTTCCTTCTTGTACACCTCCCATGATAATCAAACTTGTGCGGTCTCTTTCTGATGGTAGATGCATGTACTTCAACATCAACTGTGGCACGAGCTACCTGTAGGTCCTGTGATGACATTTTAGGATTGTTGGAGACTTCTTTAAGCATCTTCCAGTCTGCTCTTGGGCTGAACTTGCTAGGAGTTCTAAAACAAAGCTTTTAATAAGGTCTATCTTTCACATGACTATATAATCAAGTAACACGTGTATAGAATAGTTTCTCACTGTCATGTAACTGCTTTAACAATGATAACTCACAAATGTTTGGTTTATAAAATGTAATGTTTTATTCATGTTACATAGCCGTTACACAGGGCATTAAACATTTTCACAAGGCTTTGGGGACTACAATCAATGATTAGCAAAAACACAATAGTGGTCTGAATCTCTAATGACAATCACTGGACAAACAAGCCACCCTCTCACCTGTGCACAAACCTGCAATGAAAAGTACTGAACATAACAGTGGGATGCAATATCGGTTCCCATTCCAGTGTACAAAAAAAAATGGGCATGCATGTACTTTTCTTTTTTGTCATTTTATTTAATCTTTCTTTTTTTTGGTCTTTATAAAGTTCCACCTTTTATTGTCCGACATGCTACAAAGTAACACACTGAGGTGGTGAATATCATATCCTGGGAGCATTGTTTGGTGATCTTCGAGAGGGAAAGACCTTGTTACAAGGGCCCATGAGAAGCTCTTCCTCATCTGAGAGATGCTTGCTGTCTCTCTAGTTAGGACAATGCTTCATACAATAAAGAGGGCAGGAGTGTTCCAAGTTAACATCTAATCTAGCTAATGCAACCACCTTGTAACTCTGAATGTCCAACACAGGGGGACAGTGGAGATCTGCCAGAATTCATGTTGACTTTAGTTTTGACATGTCTTTCCCTCCCTCTCCATATTGCCCAGGCTGCTTGACAATGGCCTTTAAAAATGCACAAGAAAGATCTTTCTACACACGCGCGCACACACACACACGCACATCCACGCTCACTGTCACACTCACACACATCATGTATTGTCATTCTCTCATGTCGAACAGATAGTTTGTTGATATTAAAGTGAAGCTTTAATAATTAATAATACTTTTCTAAAGCAGAAACCGCACATTAGGGAGGCCAGGACAAACACAAACTCAGGAATGGCGATATCACTTTAAATTATTTTTTCTTTCTTCATACCAAAAGCCAAGTGGTGAAAACCCAAATGATTTTCATTTTCACCCACCCACAGCTCTATGGTAAACATGGGCTTTCATTACTAGAATAATTTCAAGTGGAACGATAAGGAATGAAGACGTGTAAAAAGGTTGTGTTTTTTTTTCTTCCATTTTATCATTTTTTGTGTGTGGTGAGGAAGGGAGCACTTCAGTTCTCACATCCTTCTCCAGCCTCCCCCTCATCTGCTGCGTTGTCAGATGTCCATAGCTGAAACAAAAATAAAAACATGGATTAACAATAGCATTTCAAAATGCCCAAATACCGTTGCTTCCTTCCATCCCTATGGCTCAATTATCTTTTCAAGTCCTTGCAATTGACCTATCGCTAAGCCATGCCCCCAAAATAGAAATTGCCCAATCATATCACAGCAAAACTCAAGACAAACAACTCGCTAATATCTGATAGTGAAAAGCTTCTAGACTAAATATTCTTATACTCCCGCCATTGTAAGTCATTGAATGTCATTCAGTCGCGGTCGGTCAGTCAGTCACTGTCAGTGAAGAATTTGAGCGAGCGTTGTTTGTTTGTCTGAGTCTTCAAAGGGGCTTAGTGATAGGTCTATTGCGGTTTACTTACAACTGAATTTTGCTTCAGAATAAAAACAGTTCAAATCATATCACCATGAGAGGGAACTGCAGTGTCAGTGTGAGTGTACACATATGTGACAGGGGCTGGTGAAAGGGGTAACCAGGGGAATCGTGAAGTCACAGAAATGACAAAAAAGATTGTTGTTGTTTTGTGTTTTTTCTTCATATTACGAAAGTTTACGTGTTGATTTTCTCCGCAATTTGGTTTGACGTTCTGAATATTGAACATGATGATATTGATATTGATCATTCAACTATTTTCAGATATTCAATGTATGACACACCATTTGAAAACCATACAATCTGCACTTTCATAATCGGAAAAATGACCGTGCCCTACTTGGGGACCAAAACACCAGTCCCTCTCACATATGGGTGGGATGAGTTACTGCTTTGCCCATCTCCATCAGGAGGCCAGAGGTCACTTACTGTGAGGTTGTCTCTAAGCAGCTGCATGATGAGCGTGCTGTCTTTGTATGAGTCTTCGCTCAGTGTATCAAGCTCTGCAATGGCATCATCAAAGGCCTAGAAACACACAGACATAAGGGGGGAGAGTGGGTATGATTGCAGCTCTGCACCAGTGTGTGTGTGTGTGTGTGTCAGTGTGTGTGTGTGTGTGTGTGTGTGCTGGACATCCACAGCCAGAGACACCCACCTGCTTGGCCAGGTGGCAGGCCTTGTCTGGAGAATTGAGGATCTCGTAGAAGAAGACTGAAAAGTTGAGGGCCAGACCCAGTCGGATGGGGTGTGTGGGCTGCATCTCCTCCTTGCTGATGTCAAATGCCACCTGGTAGGAGTCTTGAGAGTGCGATATTGTTTCTGATAAGAAGAAAAAAAAAGAAAAAGAAAAGAAAAGCCATCTCTATTACATTGTCTTGAGTTTTGTTTCATAGCCTTCGCAATTGCGACTTACAACAGGGTATTGCATAGTCATATTTTGCCTCGGGATATTCACAAAGACAATTCAAGTGACTTTTCTCTCTCTCTCGGCCCTGTCCAGTGTTTTGCCTGCTGAAACCCTATCTGGGGGGCGCTTGGGTGCTACACTTAAATACCCTGTGTCTAGCACCACAGTTACTAATAGTGGCATGACCTTTTTCTCAGTGTGGGGGGGGGCATTCAAATACCCACTACCATGTCCATACTCACTCAGCCTAAAATCAACAGGCTTGCATCCCCTGGAGCAGAGGTCTGGGTGGAGTTGCAACACGCACACAGACTGTCAGCATGTACGAACACATCGCCAGACAAATTGACTTTTTTCAGAGGCAGCTGCATGCATGAGAAAATGCTTGCTCAACACCTATGAGGTCTAATATGATTTGGGCAAAACAAGACCAGATGTCTGATAAGGACAGATAATCCTCTTTGATATAACACCAGTAGAGATATCTGCTCACCTACGTGACATACCCTCTCACTTCATGTCTTGTGTGATATGGCGACAACAATCTCAGCAGTTCACCATTACATATACATGCAACTCACACATCTACAGCTTTCTCCATGGGTGAATTCCTTGCTTTATGTAAAGGGATGACAGAGGGCGATGTGAGCCAGCAGGCCTGTGTCCTGTGAGACTGATCTATGCAGAGATCCACTTACCCTTCTTGTCATCTCCAGAGGCGACTTCAGCCAGATATCTGTAGTAGTCTCCCTTCATCTTCAGATAGAAGACTTTGCTCTCAGCGTTCGGGGCGTTGTCAATCAAATGTTTGTTCAGCAGCCCCTGAGGAAGGAAACAAGGCAAATTAGGTCTAATAATAATAATAATAATAATAATAATTCGGCTCATTTGTGCAAAGTCTTCCAATGCCAGCTTTCAATAATTGGAAAAACACATGGAAGATAATTTACTATACAGTGTTTCCCATTAATTACCTAGACTGTGGCGGCCCACAGTCTAATTAGTCTCGTAACGAACCGAAAATATAGTATTTTATTTGATTACACGGGAGCGATGCGATCTTTGGGATTCGCACTGCAACTACTGTTGATGAAAGACTGGAGGGTCCGAGGTCCACCAGTCTCACAACATCCTGTGGGAAACACTTCTATACTTTGTCATTGACTGTGAGTTGATTGGCATTAACATGATGAGCCATTTAGTAATCAAAGAGAAATTAGTCAACCAGAAAGAGGTTCAGCAAAACAATATTAGCCTAAAAGATGTACAAAGAGAAAGAACAGAATAGGACTAAAATATATACACCTTCCCATATAAACAATAATAATAAAGGAACAATCTCAACTATGTAAAAGCACTATCCCTGCTGGACACAGTGACTTCACCTGTCCACAGATTGTGGGTGTACCACACAAACAGGTTGTTGTGGTGGTAATTACAAGCTTGGAACACCGCTAAGAATGGCCCCATGCATTCTACAACCTTCCTGTGTGCGCGCACTACTCCACTTCCTCTAAAGGCAAGGCTGCAAAAAGCAGCCTGGCCCCCGGCAGTAGACCACGTGTGGCCGGGCCGACAGCCAACACGCTCCCTGCACCCGCTGTGGTCAGCACAGTGAAACCAGAGTCGCAGTCAGGAAGAAGGGGAAATGTTGTAGACTTAAATTCAATGAGTAGCCCATGTCTGACAAAATTCTGTGTCGGAGGAATGTTCTTAATGTCTTAAAATACCTTCCACAACATTGAGCCCTACTGAACACTCAAGGAGGAGGGAAGAAATAGCCTACAATGAATGACATCATTTTGTTTAATCCCATCCAGTGACTGCCCTGAGCTGAACCTGGATAACTCACTCTGAGAGCTGGGTGTCCGGTTGTTGGGGGAAGTCTTAATGCCTGCTCATAAGCTCTGCAGTCGTGTGACGACATTCAGGCGACACCAAGTGACAGGGCACTGACGTACTAGCCTAAACCTGCATTCTGTTCACCGTGAGCCACCATAATGCAACAGCAGTAACATGCAGAGGGGAAAGCAGCCACAACCAAACTACTGCGGCTTGTTCTGAAGACACACACGGCTCAGCAGAGCAAACCCAGAACAGGGCTGGGCTGGCCACCATTTTCTCTCTTTTACAGCATCACCACCACCACTGACATCCTGAGGCATTCTTTACTAGACTACCAGCACAGAGGCTTCTCACAGCTCCAGGCATTCGGCTCCAACTGAACATTAGAGAGAGAAAGCTACAACTCCACATCCAGAGAACCGAGAGCTCCTGGGCTCTTCAAGTTAACACACTGACTGGTTCGAGATACAAAGGAATACTGCCTACAGCAATTCTAAAATGTCTCCGCATTCTGCATTCTGCATTTCTGCCAGTTTCATCTCGTCCCAGAAGGTCAGGGAATTGAGAGATTATTTTCATTTAGTGCCACTATTTATCCCTGCTGTCACCAGCAACCACCGGGGATAATGAGAGGAGGAATTTGAACACCTCCCCGTCTGACAACAAACATGCGCTCAGACAGAGACAGACGAGAGAGAGAGAGAGAGAGAGAGAGAGAGAGAGAGAGAGAGAGAGAGAGAGGGAGGGAGGGATGGAGGGATAGAGAGCTAAGCCCTGTCAGGTGGCCAACCCTTTACATTCAGCCAACATCGGTTTCCTTCCTACACCACAAGAGTGAGCTACTGACCTGCCAGTGCACCTAAAGGGCAGCCGCCGGAGCCCTTGGAACAGAAACCTCGTCAAAATGCTGCCACACCATTATGGCGACAGTGACGAGTGGGCTCGGCTCATCACATAGAAGCTACATTAGAACACGCATCTTCAGCAGGTCTATGGTCCTCAGAGACCAAAGCAAATGTACTGTGTAAGGAGTATGGCGTTAAATCACAATACATAGATCCCAGTAGCATGCATCGAAGCGGTGATTTGCAGGGAAACAGTAGCTTGCAGAACAGCAGGATAGGCACGCCAGTGTCCGGTACGGGCAGCATCCCTGCCTTTTCCCGTGGGATCAGAAGCTTACCGTAGGCAGCACAACTCACCTCCAATAATCAAATTGTCTCCTAATGTGACTGTGCACAAACATTACTGTGTGTGTACCTAGTGTAATAACATTAGATTATGTAATAAGAGAGCATGAGAGCACAAGCCCAGAGGGACTCTGATGGGGCGCTCTACCAGATGGCCAAACCAAACGCAGAATTAGAGCACAGTGATGCTGTTCTGGGAGGAGGGGGTGGGCGGGTGGGTAGGTGGTACTGTAGAAGGGAGGGGAGGGGGGAGGTGGGCTTACTTCAAATGCACAGACCGACACTCCCATCACAGACCAGATCAAAGGGTGTAGACTAGATGATCTGACCCATCTGGATTACTCATGATCGGCTTTAATCAGGGGTGCTCTAAGCCTGCTCTGGAATAGATGCGATGGAAGAGCTTTTTTTTCTCTCACACTACACCTACAATTAACTGTGCGCACTGAGCAGCCGTGAACACTGATACGCTCAGACTTGCTACATAATTTGTCCTCAGATCCTTTAGCTATTTGTGAATGAACACACAGGCACGAGTTCCCTTTTCTACAGGAAGCCAATGTTAACACTGCTCCTCCCCATCCCCCTCCTCCACCCAACTGTCACTGTTTGGAGAAGCAGTAAATGGCGCTTAAGTGATGAGATCCATCCATTTCCAAATAGCACTCTTTAGGATATATGCATTAGGCTGCATGGCCTGGATTTTAAACCGTCCCCTTTCCTTCAGGGCCCTGATGTTGAGGGGTCAGAGGGAGGTCAAAGGGATAAAGCCGAAACAATACAGCTAAGCTTCGTACAAACATCTCTTAATCCGCCAACAGCACACATATCTATTTTAGTAAGGCAGTAGCATATATGTACCCACTTCCTCAGCCAAGGGTCACTGTGCTAACCAGGGCTAGGTAACAACAGACTCAACTAAACCGCTCAGTCTCCCTGTGAACACTGTTGATGAAAAAACCATCCAGTGTTATTTCACCATCATGTAGAATAGGCAAAGCTCCTGGTGCATGTTTATGAAAATAGAAATGGACACCCTCCAAGAGACTGCTTGGAAATTGAACACCATAGCTCTACTTTTTGCCGGTCAAGTATTGGGTGTGTTAAGTGGATGAACACTAGGGGGCCGAGGCAGGTAATCTGAGAAAGATTATAGGCTAGGTGCTGTCACCATGGCCACACCCACTCAAGGCCTGCAGGTGCACCAAACTTTCCCATAGTGATAGTAGATAAGACAACAAGAGCAAACAGATCCAGCAGCTTTCAGTCAACAGAGTCTTCTTTCCAACAGAGCGAGGAGAGGGCAAAGGCCACCAATCCACCCCCCCCCCCCCCCTCTGGGTTGCTAATGACAAGCCAGGGACAATGAAGTTGTTGGTCCGGTAGTTGTTCCCAAGAGGAACAGTTCCATGAGTCATTCTATCACCCAACACTACACAACATGAAATAGGATCCGCACACAGGTAATGAGACAACCTTCCCGCGCAAAAAAAGATTTTAAAAAATGCCCATGGTCAGGATTGGGGGGAAAAAAGGTAGGTGGTGGCCAAATTCAAGTCAAAACTAGCTGTATTTTATTTTATTTTATTATTATTATCATGCCTAGATTAAGTGCAGCCACACTGCCGGCTCAGTTGATACTGTTCTGCCTCTTCTGACCCGGTAACTCAGCTAAACATCAGCTAAACATCTCTCGTCTGACAAGAGCCCCCTCACGTGATAACTAGTCAAAGCCATAGGCGACACGTTCACTCGATTCTTCTTTCGATTCCTCAATTTCAAGAGGGATGAGGAGAGCTGCAGCCTTTCTGCTTGCAACACATATTGATTCGGAGCAGTGGAAAGGGTAGGTCATTACACTGCACCACTGCTCAAAGAAATCAATTGGTGCAGCCTTTCTGCAGTTTCAGATAAACATCACACCAGCAGCAACTGCAAAGCCAAAGTGCACAGAGGAGGATCTTGTGGGCACATCTCAGACATCACTTTCATGCAGAGAATATGCTGTCATAGTCTCACCACGAAAGCCGCTTTACTTTTGTGTCAGCATCAATCTTGGAAGCATCCCGTTGTCACCATCACGTCGGTTTAAAATCAGATGAATCTATCCTTTTGACTTTGTGGTAGGAGTGACCGACCCAGAAATATGTTCCAATAGGACAACAGTGAGGGTACATTAATTAAACCAGTCTTGCCATTTCAAGGCCTGCTCAGGTGCTCACCCTTGACCCCTGGCTTGACAAAATACTCACCAACACGTCGTTGCAGATGTCCCGCAACTCTGTCTCGACCTTCTCCCGGTACTCCTTCACCATCTGGACCTTCTTGTCACTGCCCTCTGTCTTCTGTTCTATGGCGGAGATGACCCTCCAGGCTGACCTCCGGGCCCCCACCACATTCTTATAGGCCACTGACAGGAGGTTCCTCTCCTCACAGGTCAGCTCGGCCCCTTGCTCCGTGACCTCTTTCATGGACGAGGCCATGTCGTCGTACCGCTCGGCCTGTTCAGCCAACTTGGCTTTCTGAATCAGCTCCGTTTTCTCCATGGTTTAATGTCTTGTGTTCAAACTCCGTCGCAGTTGACTGTTGAGTCCCAAAGAGATGGGAAGGGGAAGACAGCAAGTTTGGGGGATAATCGTGTGAAACAATGTCACTTGCTAATCTTTGGGCTGATTGATGGGTTGCGGGTGGAAGTATGGAAGTGTGTTATCCTTGCAGGTGCACCTGGAGGGAGAAGATCAAACGTATTAACTAACGGTATTGACACACACGCCCACACACTGGAAGGGACTGTTGAGAAGCACATACTGGTAGCCAGATACTCACAATTAGCTGTTCATAACAGCCATGAAATGTAAGGTAGCTAGAATGAACCGTTAGGTATTAGCCCGTGGCTAACGTTACAGCCACAGCTGCTTGTTCACCTGACAGGTGTCCATGCACCTTCACCCACGATAGCAAACAGTTAACTAGCTAAGCTACAATCGGTGGCACTGATTTGGTGACCTTAACACATTCACACTCCCTACAACCAAACCACGAGTTTCTCTTTCTGACCAAATAACGTGAATGATTTGGGTGATCACGGGGTCCACATTGACAACACTATTAGCTAGTATTATGTTAGTTAGCTGGCTTTCCTTGCTGCAGTAACCCACGAGACTAATGATTCAATCCCTCCCACGGCAGTGACCGACTCGCAATCGCTAACGTTGCCATGTAGGTTTGCTATATAAAGTTAGCCCGCAATCGGCAGTTCACATTTCCTTAAACATGTTTACTTGTGTCAGTTTTCCAACATTCTCCTTCCAGTTTCAGTATTCTAACCTACACGTTTGATCTATGCATTTTTCAGATAATAGACAGCCAAACAGCTATTATTGTATTTCCCAACCTTCAGATGGATCCGATCCGCCACTCCGAGTAGAAAAGCGTTGTGGTAGGGGACGGAAGAAAATGTACTTCTTCAACCAAACCTGACCAAGAGGCGTGTCCAGTGTAAAGTGTGCCCAATGAGAACCCGTTATTGGGTTGTATCAACTGTTACCGTTCAACATTATAACCAGTAGGATGGTAGCGTGGGGAAAGAAGGCGGGGTTTTGACGCCACGGGGTTTCCTCCAATTACAGCAAGGGAGAAGACGTCACCATTACCATGGATATCCAACCATCCAACCCACCGTCATCCCACCCACCCACTCACTCACTCTACAATGTTACAATTGATTAAGATGAAAAGGTCCTATTGCTAAAGGTTCTATTCCTAAAGCCCTATTGCTCGTAATCACTAAGCATAAGACCGTAAACTACAATTCCAGAGTTATTTAGGAGGGGACTTACTACACCAATCATGAAGAGAAATGTGACTAAGTGTACAATGGTGATTTTGGTGAATGCAATAATTCAGATGCAGTTGAAGATTATAGGAAGAGATATGAATTTGTCTCAGCGGGATGGACTTGTTGTTTGGATGCTGTGAGACCCAGTTGTTGGGTTGTATTGATTTAAGAGCTGCAGCACAAGTAGATCACTAGACACCAGTGGAGACTGGTGGAGGTGGAAATCTGAGGACGAGCCCATTGGAATGAATGGAATGAAATGAGGAATGGTATCAAACACATGTGCCTCCCCTGCTAGACGCCCGGGGGAAGTCAGACTCTCCCTGTGAGATGCCATGTTAGTCCAGCCCTAAACCACACTTCTACCTGAGCAGTAGGCTCAGGCCCGTCACTATGGGCGGGCCTCAGGGGGCCAGGCCCCCCCACAGACGTGCTGGTGCCCCCCCAACTGGCAGCCAGATATTTAAAAAAATAAAATAAAAAAATATGTTAAATGAAGACATTAAAATTGAGAAACGATAGTGTGTTTTTCATTTTGTTGGACGGGATTCTAGTGACAACCAATCATTTGAAAGTTGAAAGTTGAAAGTTGCACGTTACGCACGCTGCTGCTCCCGCCATTTCAGTTGTGTGAGGCAGGCGAGCACTGAGCAGTTGAGTGAAATCTGCGCTTTTTGATGGATAAAGCTTTTTGAATAAAGATGGATATAAGAAAGTGGATTACCGGTAAATCCTCGAAAGGTGCAGCTGCACCCAACCCCGATGGACATACGTAGCACCAGCATTAGCAACTGTGGGCAGCCTGACACTAGCACCCCGACGGCTACCACTAGTGAGGTAAGTCCTACTAGCCCAACTGTTAGGGCTAGGGCTACTACTAGCCTTGCTAGCCCCCCGATGAAAGTTTTGTTACTTTTCGAGCCACCAAACAGACTGCTACAAAGCGAGAACATGGACCTGTTCACTGCGGTTACTCTTGTGAACAGTGCATCTGAATGCATAAAATCACTGCGCACAGAGGATGAGTTTACTGTGCTCTGGGACCTCTGCTCTCCTCCAGCCTCAGCCACTGACGAGGCTGGTCCCAGCTGTCCAACTAAGAGAAGACGCACAATTAACAAGAGCTTTGGTGCATTTGTAGTTGAAGGAACGGTTGGACAGTCACAGAGGGACACTGGCGAAAAGACAGAGTTCCTGAGAGTGTTTTACAGTGTTATTGATGCTGTGCAAGGAGAGATGGATGCGCGTTTTGGAGAGCGCAGCTGCAAGCTCATTGGTGCGCTGGCTGCTTTAAACCCAGAGGCCGAGGATTTCATGGATCCATCGAAGGTCACTCCTCTCCTAAGATTAGCTCGAACTGAAGTGGTTGAATCTGAATATGCTGTGGCTCGTGGTGGGTTCCTGGTAAAGAAGATGGAGGACACCTCGTTTCCCCCCAAAGATGGACAATGGACAATAGCCAATATTCTCAGTATACATTCCACTCAGCACTCCAGGCCATGCCAACTGTCATCCAAGCTTATACACTCGCCCTAACTTTGGGAGCGTCTACCGCGACTTGTGAAAACTATTTTTCAACACTTAAAAATGTTTTCTCTGAGCATCGGCGCAGCATGTTGCACAAGCGCAAGGCTCAACTGATTCAGCTTGCCTTCGAAAAGGACCTCACCCACAAGTTCAAGGATGAGTGGAAGGACTTACTGATGAGGAGATTCAGCACTGAAAAACGCCGCCTCCTTCTTTTCTGAGCCGGGTGTGTGTGTGTGTGTGTCCGTGTGAGCACACGCCGTGGTGATGTTTTGCTAGTTGTATTCTCGACAGCTTTTTCAACTGGAGAGATGAGCTGTTTGCACGGTTATGCTATATTTAATGTGCTTTGTGTATAACGTGTTCAATGATGAGGATCTGGCTGATCCTATTTGCTGTAGATGGGTGGTTTTAATGTGATGATCACACGATCGGTCGGTCATACTGTATCCCTTTTGGAAGTGCACTGATTGCGTGCCAGTCTCCTAATTTTAGTTACGTAGGCTATCCCTGGCATTTATTTAATTCTTGTTCTTGTAAGTGTGCCGTGTTGGTGCCAATTGTTGACCTGTGCGCATTGTAATGCACAACTTGGCCTCTCCACGCTATAAAGTAACTTGCATTCAAATAATTTTAGCTTAGGCCTACTCGGGTCGACAAGGCCTTGTAATAAACCAGCTTCGCCTGTGTTTATTGTTATGTTATTTGCTGCATTCTGATAATTTTAGGTCTAGTCTTCATCGGTAGGCTACGTGTCCAATTTAGCCTCTGCAACCTACTATGCATGTCAGTGTTGCATGACGAATACCATAGCATATCGGATTATATAAAATAGTTAATACTAATTGTGCCCCCCCATGCAGTTCATTGGCCCACCCTAAGACTGGGCCCTGGTGACGGGTCTGAGTAGGCTATAGCCTAGAGGTAGGAACCTGGCTGCACACACACATTAGAACACTCATTGCTCATGAAACACATGTGTTATAGTAGTTACAATAGTTGGTAGTAGGGTGACACACAGTATAGGAGAGGATCCACAGAAATTCGGAATCATCTCTTGACGTCACAGCTTTTATTCCGAACAAGGTCTTGAGGTTCTCTCAGTCAGTGGTACTGGGGAATAGGGTGGGGGAGGGATTTGGTGTCTGTCATCATGGGAAGTGATAGGGCTTTCACACCGCCAAGGAACCGTTCCTGTTCCCGTTCTGGAACCTCAGGATTTTGGTGCTGTCTGGCGAACCAGCCTGCGTTGGCGCGTTCATACCGCATGTAGGCTAACCGGAACCATCAAGCGTCATCAACGCTGGGTGACGAGATGGCAGCTGGAAATGAGGATAATCTCTTCCACTACAGAATCTGAACACTATTTTCTATGAAAAAAAAAGACAGTTTCTAAACACGTTCTCTTGCGAGCCAGCTGCTCCATTACTGGAATAGAAATTGCTTACGAAGTTTGTGTTCTCGCGTGTGCGTGTGTGTGTGTTTCCTGAGCATGTGAGGAAGATAGAGAGAATGATGAAACTTTTGATAATTTTTAAAATCTCTAATGATTAGATTTAGATTACATTACATGTTGTCTCCTTACTTCTTGCTAGTCTTCACAGCCTAGAATATGACACACCCACTGACGGCGTCACGGTTCTAGCTTTTGGTTCGCGCTGAGAACCACTATTTTCTGGTTCCAGCTGCGATTCTGCGAACCAACTTTTCAGGTTCTGAACCAATTTATTTTCGGTCTGAACGCACCGGCCGAATCCAGACTAGGTTTGGGAACGCAAACCATAAACAGTTCCTTGGTGGTGTGAACGCCCTGAAACAAAGCAGACCTTGTTTTACAGGGAACACTTGTTATTTTATAATAATGTGTCACTTCTGGAAAGTACAGATATTATCAGGTTTGGGAATGACTAACAGAAACCATTCCAGAACTGTATAGGGTCTTCTATGAACAGTCTAGTAACTGAATAGGATTTAGGATTTGTGGAAAACGTTGACAAGATGTGTTTGTATGTGTCTGTACGTACATACGTGCGTGTGTGTGTGTGTGTATGTTTGTATGTGTGTGTGTGTGTGTGTGTGTGTGTGTGTGTGTGTGTGTGTGTGTGTGTGTGTGTGTGTGTGTGTGTGTGGTCATCGCTGAGTGTTTTTTGGAGAAGTGGGCACTCAAGCTGCTTACCCTAGCACTGGCTGAATCATGGCTGATCTTGTTCCAGCATTGCTGAAGAGATTGCAATATTGATCTCTGAGCAATTCAATGGACCCTCTCCATTTAGCAGGCTTATAATGCAGTTAGTTCCTTTCCCTGTGCTAAGATATGAAATTCATGTTAACCTTACATTTCACATGTTGCTCACTGTCATTATCTTATCGATTATTACTCATATAATTCACAGTCACTTCAGTAATACAATGCTACATTGTCATATTACCCAAGATGACAGTACATCATACATTTAAACTGATAATAATATTTCCCTAGTGTATTATTTGCCTCATACAATACCAATATTGGAATAATTCCAATAAGACAGTGACGTTTGTATCACGTTTCATTTCAGAATACTATACTAATGTTTTCTTTGTAACTGTTAGAGCAAACAAGCTGGGGGCTAATAAGATAAGACTAATTAGATGCATTTCCCTGAGGCTAGGATGTAATCATTCCGCATGGCAGGCCTTTACACACTGTCATGCAGTGAATCTGTGGGGAGGAGGAGGCCCTGTGTCTGTCATGGAGACGGTGACACAGTGAGAGCTGCATGGTAAAGAGGAGTCTGGTAAATTGTTCTTACTTGTAATGCTTGTATCCTTGTATGGCATAGTAGGACACACTGTGGATGGTATGAAACCCCCTTAGGTGGGTCAGGAAAAAACACCTCATTCCAAGAATACCTAAGATTGTTATGGTTCAAAGTGCAGTGTGGCAATTTTGAGCCCATGCTGTAGAAATGTCAAGAAACCAAGAATTCCTGTCATAGAACTCAACACATCACGTCATTAAACAAGAAGAGAGTGTGTCGTCTTCTGCTGCATAAAGACCATACCATAAGACCGTACCATAAGACCACCGTACAGTAGCAGGGGCTAAACCAGGGCAAGTCTGAGTGCATGGTGATCTGATCTTGGGCTGCATGTTGAACAGACAGAATAGATGGAGTGGTGTCTATGATATTTTAATATTGCCTTTAAATGACTAAATAATTAAATTAAGATTATAAAAACCCATCCTTTTAATATTGTTACAAAATAATTAAATTAAGATTATATAATGATGAAAGCACTTTGAGCTGCAACGTTTGCAGGAAAAGAGCTATACAAATAAAGTTATTATTATTATTATTATTATTATTATTATTATTATGATATATGAGCTTGAAAGTATAACCTGGATTTTCTTTTCCCGCTTCATGCTTGATTCCTCCCAATCAGGACAGCTTTAGTGAAAGTGGTGGGTCCTTGGCTGTATTGGCCTCTATATTATGTTCCATTGGTGTTAAAACAATGATCAATGTGATTCTCTATGTAACAGTGTTACCTACAGATCAGATTCAGGTCCGGAATGTTCTGCTACTCTGTAATTCCATCCTAGTGCCGGGGGCAGAATGAAACAAACATTTTCCTGTGATTTTACCATGTTTCCTGGCTCTTCAATGTCTTACTCTCTCACACAAACCCCAATATAATTCAAAATCTTGGGCTTTGTGTGTCAGAGGCCAATCTTACGTGTTTTGTTTTACAGTTGAATGTCTTTTTTGCATAGTATTAGGCACTGAGAAGACCTAAGAAGCTTGTTGCTTCTGTTCTTTGATCGCTATCCTCTATTCTCATTTCTCACATCACATCCTCATTCAAACATTCATCTCAGATAAACTCTTTGGTTTCTAGTGAATGACAGGTAAATGTGTCAGAGATTTCATGGGTCCAGTGCTCCTTTGCACAGCAGTCAAGATAGCTTTATCTCAGAGGCTGTTAGATGTGAAGCCCCCTCTCTGACCTAATGAGAAAGAGAGAGGGAGGGAGACAGAAAAAGAGAGAGTGAAAAAGAGAAAGAGAGAGTCCCCTGAGAGTGTGTGTAGTGGGCTCAACAAATGGATGAAGAGGGAAACTGAAGTAGTATGGCTAAAGATAAGAGCAGATATTCCAGCCTATACTCTCTCTGGATTCCAGCTGGAATAAGGGCATCACTGCTTGGTGTGTGTATATGTATGCATGTGTGTGTGTGTGTGTGTGTGTGTGTGTGCGTGTGTGTGCATGCGTCTGCATGTGTGTCTGTGACTGTCTGTGTGTGTGTGTGTGTGTCTGTGTCTGTATGAGTGTGTGCGCGTGTGCGTGTGTGAAGGGGTAGCGAGGGAGTGGCTCCCCAGTCAGACACCATAGTGTCCCTGCCCTCCTTGCCCCTCCTAACACACGCGCCTGCCCCTCCTCCTTCCAGTAAAATAGATCACATAGACCACCGTGTAACAGTTCCAGTCGAGCGCCATTACGTGCACTCTTTAAAAAAAAAAAACGCCTGTGGGCGTTGTCTCCTCTCCTGAAACCTGCCTGGAAACAGCGCTTACTCAGGCTTGTTCACTCAGCCTGTGCGTCAACCCTCCCCTCCCAACCTCCCCCTCCCTGTCTGCTATGCCCTGCAGAGCCATCACTGTGGCATGCCAATGAGCACTCATATTCTTCTCCTTCAAATATCTTGTTTAGAAGGTAAACGAGGTGAGATTACACAGATATGGTTTCATCCTTCATACTTCCTCCACTACAATAGTGTTTTCGATTGATAAACCACACAGTAACGCCGTGCTAGAAATAAGTCGAACCTGGATTAGTCGCACCATGCTTTTATGAAATGTCTGGGTTAGTCGTGTTCATTTCATTGAGGTTTTACTCACATGTTCGAGACGTTTCAGCTTTGAGAATTTTCACACGGTTGGTTTGGTGATGTCTTGATGCTCCAGGGGTAGTCACATTGTCACTCCCGGCAGACGTCATTCACCCATGTCTCAGCCTTAGTCATGCCTGCTAGACCAGACCACCTCCCTGCCACGCAAGCAGGGGCTGAGTGACAGGGATGAACATTTACATTTACATTTTTGGCATTTAGCAGACGCCTTATTCCAAAGCGACTTACAATCAATACATTTGACTAAGCAAATGAATCATCAATCCACCAGTCGTAGTAGGAAGAGTAATCCAGCTCAGGCCCGGGGCCATTGATAGAAGGAAAAACCACCTTCTTCTAGATCTAACCTTTTAAGTCTACCCCTTTAAGTCTACCCCTTTCGATCTAGCCCATAAGGACGCTACGGCTGACAGCCCTCCTGTACGAAGCCAGATGTCTGAGGCCCTGAATATATTGTTCCCTTTTTTTTGTTTGATTTTTGCATTTATGCACCTTTATTTGGATAGCACTTTTCAAACAAATAATCAGGAGGAGGTTATTATGTTGTCCAGTAGGCCTATGTTGTTGTTATTATTATTAATATTGGCCTAATTTAATTATTATTATTATTGTTATTGTTATTATTTAGGTTTACTGTTTGAAGTAAATTGAACCATATGCACAAACATAGTTTAATTAGTTGGTTGCAATAAAAGCCTATATTTTGGATTGATATCTCTACTGTATTTATTTGATTTCGTTTGACAAAAATATAGAAAAAATATTTAATAATGTGTATATATATATATATATATACACTGTCACTGGTGTTCTTTTAGGAATATAAGATTTTCAATTCCATCTCGAAAATGATCTATCTAGGGAGTTACACTAGGGAGTTACAACACGGAGCATTATGACGTCACGTTAACTCGCTGGAGCGGGGAACATAGGACCCTTTTTCGGGAGCGGGGAACATAGGACCCGGGGAACATAGGACCCTTTTCCTGGAGCGGGGAACATAGGACCCTTTTTCGGAAGCGGGGAACATAGAACCCTTTTTCGGAAGCGGAGCTAAGAAATCGGGGAACATAGGACCCGGGGAACATAGGACCCGGGGAACATAGGGATGACCCCGCGGGCAGTAGATGTCTCAGGAGCAGCAGTTAAGGTGTAACCTGAACATGAAGGAGGAAGTTCCTCTTTGCACTGATCCAAGGTCTGTTATGCTTTTTACCTCCTAATGGTTATGGTTAAAAGTCTGATCTGTGGTCAGCTTACAGGGGCCATGGCTACCTCAAGCTTGACAGAAAGCTAGTAACATTAGAGGGACATTAGGAATGGATTCTTGTCCGTCAACAGAGGCACAGATGGAGCTGAGTATAGGGCTTGTTTTACGGAGACCACCAGGTACCAGATACTGTAAATACTATCATTATTTTTGAGAGATACTGTCACTCTATCCAGTATTATGACTGTCCCTTATTTCAATCAATCAATCAATCAATCAATCAAATGTATTTATATAGCACATTTAAACATGACACTTGTCAACCAAAGTGCTTTACAGTAAAAGTACTCCTGAAGAGTGAATAAACAACCAACAAAACAACAGGGGAACAGAACAACACATCAAAACAAACAAGGCAAGAATCAAAGTGAGTCAGGGAACGCTAAGCAATACAAGTGTGTTTTGAGCTTAGATTTAAAGGACTCGATGGAGGGGGCAGATTTGATGGACATGGGGATGCTGTTCCAGAGGTCAGGGGCTGCGACAGCAAAAGCACGCCCCCCCCCAGACTTGAGGTTGAACTTTCGGGTGGTTAGGAGACCCTTGTCAGCAGATCTGAATGTATTTCACCTTGGCGACACATAGAAAGTGTGTGTGTCAGGAGAAAGTCAGAAGAGATGAAGCCAGTAGATTGTGGAGTCGTGAGGCATGTGTCATACTTAGTTCCACTGCGCCCATCCTCCTCATTGATTACCTGTCCATGAGTCACTTCACTTATGAATCATAAATTGCTCCATATGATTTCATTCATACAGCCTTGAAGGCCCAGGGCTTTTCACAGGGATAATCGATACAGAGATATAATATAATTACTTTTCATGTTTGCTGGTCAAATACTGTATAGACAGAATGAATCATCTCAGGTAATAGATTTTCCAGAAGAAAAATATCTGGTTCATCAAAATGCGTGTTCTGCAGGGATACTAATATTAATTTGAGGATATCCTTCTCTTGTTGTGCAACGAAGAATGTTGGTGCCGAGAGTAAAATAAAGGCGGTGAGGCTGAGGCGGGATCCAGACGACCGGGGGTGAGAGAATAATATATTAGCTGTATCAGTCTGAAGCTGTGTAGCCTTCTGAAAAGTAAAACCTGTCGCCAAATTGCAGTCTTCTCAAGTCAGAGATAAGAAGAGAGACTTTGACTAAGTCAGTTTTCAACAAATGAATGCAATGCTTGGAAGCAGACGACCAGTCGACCAGTTGACCTCTACATCAGGGTTTCCGTTAGAAAAATTTGCCGTCGGACATCGTGTCCGGGAAGAATTCGATTTACCGGACAAACGTGATATATTCCGGTCATCATATTAAAATATAATAAAAAATTTTTTTTGCAAAATCATATTTTTCTTTTCTCCAAATCTAATATAGCTGTTTGTCGCGGTGATTACTGTTGTGTAGCGGCCTATATATGCCATTTAATGTCTATTTCTCATCCGATACGATTAGATGCGAGCTATATAATATATAATAATATAACATGATTTGACGGATGCGCGCTATGCCATGCGTCAAATCCAGCGCTGAACGGGTCCAGCGCTGAACGGGCGCCTCACTGGGAACTGAACAGACAGCATCGATCAATGAACGGACTCCACATTACGTTAACTGAAGTTTGTTAAATTGTTTGGGATTAATGTGAGTTTTCTATTTTCTCTTTCCAGTTTTACCCTTTTTTTTTAAATCAATAAAACAACGTCATTTCTATAAGTCTCGCTGGTTGGGAAGGCATTTCGTTTAGCTCGGGAGTATGACAATGGGAAGAACATAACTGTATAACTGAATGACAACAAATGTATGAGTAATGAGTAAAACAATGTCACTTTTATAGTATGTTGTTTAACTTGCCGTTCGGTCGCCATGGCTCTAGTGTGTGTAGCAGCTTCAGCTAGCTGGCTAGAAACTTCTAGGGGTGCGTTCGTAAACACGCTCTGAGAGCGCCGGAGCGCACGCTGGCTTCGATGTCACAGAGCGACCGAGTCGTTCGATTGGACGAGAGGCGTTCCGCGAGTGCTGATCGGATTTCCAGAGCGTGTTTACGAACGCACCCATAGATGGGAAATCAAGAAACCGTATTACTATGGTGGACGGGTTGGCAGGGTTGCCAGATAGGCATGGGTTACCGCCGAATGGGCTACTGTGTTTAAGCGGTAATAGACTGGTTAAGCTGTAATCCCATCTGGCATCAATCCCATGTGGCACCTGTGCGCTGTTTCGCATAGGCCGGCCTACACATTAGGAGTCATCATCATGCCGGTGTCAAATCATATCATAATAAAAGAAATACATAGCCTATATATTCGTCTTTTTTAAAATAGAAGGAATCAGAATGTGAACTTTAGCGAATTGTATTCAAAGGGAATTATTTTCACCGGACAATATGTCCGACGACTTTTCAATATGTCGGACTTCAACCAAATTTACCGGACAAAGACCGGTAATTGCCGGTTAACGGAAACCCAGCTCTACATTCTTGATGTTTATATAACTGTGGACTAGCCGCTGTGGCCCAGGAGGTTACAGTAGTTAGCTAATAGGAATATATTGGAGATCATCATCTGGGCTATCTCTCGATCAGCAGAGGCGGTTCTGGTGTTGACAGATGTGGGGGCTGCTTTGGAATGCATCAAAATGAACGTTTCCGAGAGGATATTGAGTGTGTTTTGATGTATGACTGGATGCGTTCAGAGATTGGGGAATGAAATCCCTGCCGGTGGTTCTCAGGGGAGGAGAGCAGAGTCCATCTGTCATCTGAGGGAGCTCCAGCAGCAGGACTTATGGCTGCCGCTTGAGCCACCGACTTGAGGCTAGCTTCTAGGAACTGTTTAAATGTGTGTAAAAGGCTGAGGCATTAACGCATTATCTAGACCATTTCTGAGGCTGTTACTTTATTTATTTGTTACTGTGCAGATTCACTGAAATGCTCAGGGGGAGAAGTTAGTGTACCATCATAGCCTTCTCACTTTTCACATAATATCCCTCTTTATACCACATATTAATCTCCCATATACTGTATGTAATCACATTGGTGGGCCTATTATGTGCCATGTTATTTAGCTGCCACACACACACACACACGCACACACACGCACACACACACACACACACACACACACACACACACACACATAGGTAAATAACAAAACATTTGGGTCAAAAACGAAATATTTCACTTTGCAGTAGCTGCATGTGTAGTAGCTAGGTCAACTCCGTCTTTACCGGCTCATTGTGGATTTGCTCTGCCTCTGACCCACCTGCAATGCCTTAGGTTACCATGGAAACAGCACACCCACACACCGCAAAGAACCTTAACAGAAAGTTATTGGTCCTCAAGGGGTGTTTAGTTATAGAACAATTTGAGTTTTGGATTGCTGTCAGTGGCAATATTTTCACAATGGAAGGGATTCTCCTCGTGCTGCTTCCAGCCAAAAAAATCCAACACAAAGAGCTCCTTTCTGACATAACTGAATTCCCAAGCACTGTGAATACCACCAGCCGGGGCCAATGCTTTATCACATACTACTGGATCCGCTCATTTGTGTTAGTGCCCGCTGGCTGCTGTCCAGGGCAATGTTTAGTGTGTTCTCTTCCAATCCAAATCTTGCCTCGCAAAACGTACATGCACATCGACCCATCACACACACACACACACACACACACACACATACACACACACACACACACACGTACACACACACAAACGTACATGCACATCGACCCATCACACACACACACACGTACACACACACACAATCCCCATCGCTGTTCATGAGCAGATGAGCGTGAATGTGGTCGCTAATCTCATTTGGTCCAGTGAGAGTGTCTCCAGGCCCAATGCTGTGCCATTTGGCTGTGACCCAGCAGCCCTTTCAACCCTGGGAGAGAGAGAGGGACACAGCCCTGTCACCACCTACAGCGCCCTGATGGAAGTCCCCACATCCACAGGCTTAAGAGACCACATCTAAGCGCTCGCCGCCACAATGACATTTTCATCTATTCAGACTTTGAGAGAAATACACTGAGCTTATAGTAAAAAAGGTCTGGGGGTAGGTGAATGGACCAGAGTCACACTAAAGATTTGGAGGAAAATAAAACTCTCATTTGGCTTACCTAAAGCAATCTCAGCATTATCCAATATTGGTCTTATGAAAAATTTCGAACCCTCCAATACAGATATAGGGTTTAGAAATTGGTCGGATCATGGACTTACTAACTTAC
Source organism: Nansenia antarctica (assembly GCF_963989245.1). Lineage (NCBI taxonomy): Eukaryota > Metazoa > Chordata > Actinopteri > Argentiniformes > Microstomatidae > Nansenia > Nansenia antarctica. The sequence goes on along the minus strand of NC_137688.1, from coordinate 59,122,220 downwards.
ACCAACTCCATAAAGACGGTAGCCTTAAATCATTTGAACAGTTAAGAGAGGAATTTAGGCTCCCTAACACAGACTTTTTCAGATATCTACAATTAAGAAGCTTCCTAACAAAACATAGAGAATGGAATAAAGTCTTGGAGCCCACTGAAATCGAAGAGTTATTGATAAATCTGCAAAGCTGCAAAAAGGAAACGAGAATAAGAAAATTATAGGTGACCTTTACCAAAGGTTTCTATCCATGAGAGATGGGAAACTGAAATGAACACTGACATATCACAGGACATATGGGAGGAAATATGCACTGAAGCACATTTAGTGACCAATTCAAATACATGGAGGGAATTCAAATGGAAAGTGGTTATGAGATTCTTTAGAACCCCAGAAATAGTGGCTAATGGGCCCAACACACTCAAATAAATGTTGGTGAAATTGCAGTACGCAAATTGGCAACCACACCCACATATTCTGGTCATGCCCCAAATTAAGAACATTTTGGGAAGAGGTGTTTGAGGCCCTTGAAGCAGTATTCCACCCAAAAGTTACCAAAGATCCAAAGATGGCACTACTGAGTTATACCAGAAGGCATTGATGGAAGGGCAAGAATATATCTCTTACAAATATTACTAACGGCAGCAATTAAATGCATTACAATTAAGTGGTTAAAACCAGACCCCCCTACATACAATATGTGGACAGAGAAAGTATGGGAAATCTACCAGATGGAACAAATAACATACACTCTGAGACTCCAGAAACATCTATTTATTAAAAGATGGAGCCCGGTTATGTCCATATTAATACAGCGAACCCTTCCACACATCTCGACTCATATATTTCTGTATTCTAGACTCACCTCATATCACTACACATATTGCCTGCGTTGCATTCACACACACACACACACACACACACACACACACACACACACACACACACACATACACCCCCCCCCCCCGCCACCTGACCCTACCCCCCCCTACCCTTTTTCTTTCTTTTCAAAATCTTTACTTTTATTCCATCATTGACATCTCAATGTTTTTGTTGATCGCTCTTTTTTGCTTTGTGTGTCTTGCTTTGAACCACATCCATGGACCATATGTGTACAGCTAAAAGAATGGAAACAATTGTAGACAAAACATGACATGATTGTACAAGTTGCTGAAACTGAAATAAAAACTAAGTTCCCCCCCAAAAAATCTGGGTTTTGGATTTTCTATGACTCAAGAGTTTTTTTTTTCCTGTAATGATATGCCATCCATTTGTTCTCTTGGATGAAACCTAACTGAGGCTTCTTCAACGGGTGTGTGCTGTGCTACCCTTTTGTTAGTCACAGAGAGTCTGATAGGGTTGTCACTCCACTTGCCTTTAGCAATGTAAATGGGACCGAATTTCTAAAAGGCAATGTTGGGTCGTCAACCCTGTTCTGTTCTGTTCATTTAGGGTTAGGGTCAGTGGATTCAGATAATTCAGGAATTATCATTGGCTATCGCAGCCCCAGACCCCCAGTGCATAAATAATAGAGGCCAACTTGTCTGAAGTACTTTTTAAGTATACTGTTAATCTATATATTATTATGTATACATTATGTATATATTATTATGTATATATTATGTATATATTATTGTTATATTATTTGTTAGCAGCTGAAATTGAAACTGACCGTTACCTTCTTTTCTTCCATATCGTGACGTTACAATTATAAGGTTCTATCTCCATTTTTGTTTAAACTTTAGTTTTTTACATCATCTGATCCATTAGGTGTTTATTAATGCCTGTGTGGTGTTATTTTTAAAATGTTGAAAATTTTGAGTTAGTAATTAATAAAATACAAAGGTTCCATCTCACAAAACATAATGGAATGTAAAAACTTTGACGCTCAATATCTCTGAACTCCCCTAAACGGAGATAGAACCTTATAATTCTAAGCTCACAATATGGCTAGCAGATGTCGTTTTTTTGTGGAGGATGCTCCTCAATAACACTAACAGCTTAAGCAGAGGAAATAGCTCATTAGAAAGGCTTTCTGGTCAGACAAACACCTACTCATGAAAACAGGTGTGTACAAAGAAACATCCACATCCACTGTCTGACTCTGGGATTTGAGGAGTTGCCCCTCCACGCCCTGAGAGCCTTCTGACAGGCCAGACATCAAAGTGATTTCTCCAAGTGCTTACATGGCATTAAACACCAAATGGGTGCGGTGGCGGCGGACTGACACCGTAGTAGATCCTTGGTTGAGAGATAGAACTGGTGTTGTGAATCCCTCATCGGCTCCGCCCCCTCCTGCCTCGTTGGCGCTCGTTGAGCCTCATCAGGCTCAAGTGGAGACAGCTGGGTCCAGCTATCAACTCAGGAGGAGGCAGCCCTATAAGAAGCCCCAGAAACCTTCCTCCGACGCTTGATTATTTTGACCCATGTGGTTAGTTGTTTGGCTCTCCCTGTTGTCTATTCTCGTTCAAGTAGTTTCACTTCAGAGTTTTGGTTGTTTGTTATTTTGCTAACCTTAGTTGTTTTCTTTGTTGATCCTCGCTCCCCAAAGGAACCTGCCTCCCCCTGCCTAGACCCCCTGCCTGCCTATCGACTACGTCTCCTGCCTATGTCCCTGCCTGCCTAACGACCACCCCTCCTGCCTATGCCCCTGCCTGCCTGCCGCCTACTCCTCCTGCCTAACCCCCTGCCTGCCTGCCGCCTACTCCTCCTGCCTAACCCCCCCCGTCTGCCTGCCTGCCGACTATTCCCCCTCTCTGCTCTGGACTGGTTAGTACACGTACATATTTCAACACTTCACTCATCTACATATCTACACCACACTAGTTTTGCACGCTAGACACTCACACCCAGACACATAGAGTACAGTCCCACTCACACCTCATTTACATTATCCAGTTCTCTGGCATCCACACATTCCCCCCCACTTAGGCCCCGTTAGAGTAGGTTTATTCTTTTGTCCATCATTTTAATAAATCCTTTTATTGTTAGTTTGCCTCTTGTGTCCGTCTGTTCTGGGGTTCTGCCACACTTGACTCTTTTGCTAGTGCTACCATAACAGAATAATCAAGCCATTATGAGTCAAGGCAGCACCTCGGGGCAGACGCCCGCAGTTAAGCCCAACCCAGTTGCCCATTCAGTTGACGAGCTTGTTTCCGCCCACGCGGCCGAGCTCGCGTCCCTCCAGGCGGAGTTGAGTAAGGCTTTCCCCTCCGTTCAGGGTAACATCGCTGAGCTCCAGAAGTCGTCCACCTCCGCCTCAGCTGCTCTCGCCTCCCTTGCTGTCCAGATGGGCACTCTTGCCTCTGCGGTGGCTTCCATCCAGCTGAGGCTGAACACGCTCCCTGGAGGAGCTGCAGTCCCTGCTCCCCCTGCTGATTCACCGGGGGTTCCAGCCCCCCCAGGGCGAGCTCCCGCCCAACCCGAGCCCAACCTGGTTACCCCTCGACCCTTTGGAGGGAACTTTGATCTGGGCAGAGGGTTCCTGACCCAGTGTGAACTTTTTTTTGCTTTCCAACCGTCCAAGTATGGGTCAGAAGAGGCTAAAGTAGCCTTCGTTATGTCCCTCCTGGTGGACAAGGCTCTAGACTGGGCCATAGCCGTGGTGGGCAGAGACCCACATCTTGCCCAGGACTACGAGGCGTTCCGCCGGGAGTTTTCCTTTTTGTTTGACCACCCCTCTGACGGCGCGGACGCCGCCTCCAGGATGCTGGAACTCCGGCAAGGCTCCAGGACCGTCGCGGACTACACCCTAGAGTTCCGGATCCTCGCCGCCGACAGCGGGTGGGGAGACATAGCGCTCCTTTGCGCCTACCGGCGGGGTCTGAGTGAGGCGGTGAAGGACCTTATCGTCCGGGACCGCCCAGGCTCCCTTCAAGAACTGGTCACCTTGTCCCTACAAATGGATGAGCGCCTGCGGGAGCGCCGCCAGGAGCGCAGCCAACGCGCCGTGGGGCCCCCTCACTCGGTCCCCAGCCGCACGTCCTCTCTCCCCCGTTTTGCGGCTGCCCACTCGGCCCTGCCCCCTCGGGTTCCCATGCTCTCCCCAGCCCCGTCCACCTCTGAGTCAGCGGAGGAGCCCATGCAGGTCGGCCGGTCCCGCCTCTCTCAGGAAGAGAGAGAGCAGAGAATGCGGGGCGGGCTGTGCCTGTATTGCGGAAGACCCGGACACGTCCTCCGAACCTGCCCGGCGCGGCCAAAAGACCCGGCTCGCTAAAGGAGGGGTTTTTGGTGAGCCGTGCCTCGATCCCCCAACCCATCAAGAACCACAACCGGCTGTTCCCAGCCACCCTCTCCTGGGGTGAGGAGTCCATTTCTGCCGGCGCCCTCATTGACTCCGGGGCCGACGAGTGCTTGATGGACATCACCCTCGCTCGTCAGGCCGGCATCCCGCTCGTTCCCCTCGACCATGCCTTGTTCCCCCAAGCCATCGATGGGAGGCCCTTAGGTAGGATCACGCATAGCACTGAATCCCTCACCCTCACCATGTCCGGTAATCACGTCGAGACGGCACGTTTTCTTGTCCTCCACGCCCCCACTGCACCCCTAGTATTAGGTAGGCCGTGGTTGGAGAGACACGATCCCCACATCTCCTGGACCACTGGACGGATTTTGGGCTGGAGCATCCCCTGTCATGCCAACTGCCTACGCTCCGCCCTCTCTCCGTCCAGCGGTCCCAGGCCCTTAGTCTCTCCCCCGGACCTCACTGGTGTCCCCTCTACGTATCTTGACCTGGCCATGGTGTTTAGTAAGGACCGCGCCCTTTCACTTCCTCCTCACCGGCCGTATGATTGTCCCATCAACCTCCTTCCCGGGGCAGCCCTTCCCAAGGGTCGTCTCTACAACCTCTCGGTCCCGGAGAAGGAGGCAATGCGCAATTATATAGCCGAGTCCCTAGCCTCGGGTGTAATTCGACCATCGTCTTCCCCCCTCGCGGCGGGCTTCTTCTTTGTGGCGAAGAAGGATGGTGGCCTGAGGCCCTGTATAGATTTTCGTAGTTTAAACACCATCACTGTTAAGAATAAATACCCACTCCCCCTTATGAGTTCCACTTTCGAGCCCCTCACTCACGCCCGGGTGTTCACTAAACTTGACCTCCGCAACGCCTACCATCTGGTTAGGGTCAAGGAGGGGGACGAGTGGAAGACCGGGTTCAACACCCACCTCGGTCACTTCGAGTACCTGGTCATGCCCTTTGGCCTGTCCAATGCCCCCGGAGTCTTCCAGGAGCTGGTCAATGACGTGCTGAGGGACATGATAAATGTTTTCGTGGTTGTTTACTTGGATGATATCCTGATCTTTTCCCCGACCATGGAGGAACACCACCAACACGTGCGCCTGGTCCTACAACGGCTCCTGGAGAATCGTCTCTTCGTCAAGGCGGAGAAATGCGTCTTCCACTCCTCCTCTGTGACGTACCTGGGTAACGTCGTGGAAGAAGGGCAAATGCGCGCCGACCCGGCTAAGATTAAGGCGGTGGCAGAGTGGCCACGACCCACCGACCGAACACAACTCCGGCGCTTCCTCGGGTTCGCCGGGTTTACCCGGCGGTTCATCAAGGGGTTTAGCCAGGTGGCGGCCCCTCTCACTGCTTGTACCTCCACTGTTCGCCCGTTCTCTTGGACCCCTGAGGCTGAGGCGGCCTTCTCCTCCCTGAAGGGCCTCTTTACGACCGCGCCGGTGTTGGCCCACCCGGATCCAGCCAGGCAGTTCATCGTGGAGGTAGACGCTTCAGACACGGGCGTCGGGGCCGTTCTCACCCAGCGGTCGGAGGAGGACCAGAAGGTCCACCCGTGTGCCTACTACTCTCGCCGGTTTGACCCTGCCGAGAGGAACTACGATGTGGGCAACAAGGAGTTGCTGGCCATCCACGCTGCCCTCGGAGAGTGGAGGCACTGGCTGGAGGGGGCTAAGCTGCCGTTCCTTGTGTGGTCTGACCACAAGAACTTGACCTATATGAGGACGGCAAAAAGGCTTAACCCTAGACAGGCACGCTGGGCCCTGTTCTTCAGCCGATTCGACTTCACCCTCACCTACCGCCCGGGGTCAAAGAACGTCAGGGCGGACGCCCTCTCCCGGCTGTTCCCGGGGGAGTCCCCGGATATGCCGGTGACCCAAGACACCATCCTCCCCCCTACCCGGGTGGTAGGTGTCGTCACCTGGGCCATCGAGTCGGTGGTCAGACAGGCCCAGCGTGCCGAGCCGGACCCAGGTACCGGACCCCGGCACAGACTTTTTGTTCCCTCCACTGTCCGGCCGCAAGTGCTAGAGTGGGGGCACTCTAGTCACTTTGCCTGCCACCCTGGCTCCCACCGGACAGCGGAGTTTATCAGCCGACGTTTTTGGTGGCACACACTCCGGGGGGACGTTAAGGAGTTTGTGGGTGCCTGCACCATCTGCTCCCGGAGTAAGGCCTCCCATCGTCCTCCTTCGGGCCTCCTATGTCCCCTCCCTATCCCCGGTCGTCCTTGGTCCCACATCGCTTTAGACTTCGTTACGGGGCTCCCCTTATCCAAGGGTAAGGACACCATCCTAACCATTGTGGACAGGTTTTCCAAGGCTGTCCACTTTGTCGCCCTTCCCAAGCTCCCCTCCGCGGCCGAGACTGCTGACCTCCTCACGCTCCATGTGGTGAGGCTTCACGGCATTCCCCACAACATTGTGTCCGACCGGGGCCCCCAGTTCATCTCCAAGGTGTGGCAGGCCTTCTGTAAGGGAATTGGGGCCTCGGTCAGCCTCACCTCTGGATACCATCCGCAGTCCAACGGACAGGCCGAGCGGACCAACCAGGCCCTGGAGGCAGCCCTGCGTTGTGTCACCACCAGCAACCCCGCCTCCTGGGCCAAGTACCTACCATGGGTGGAGTATGCCATCAACACCATGGAGAGCTCCGCCACGGGTATGTCCCCTTTTGAATGCTCCTTGGGCTATCAACCTCCTCTCTTTCCCCAACAGGAGCTGGAGGTGGCAGTCCCGTCCACCAGGGTCCACCTCCGCCGGTGTCGGCGCATCTGGAGGACCACCCGGACCGCTCTGCTGCGGGCCACTGAGCGGTCCCGTCGCTGTGCCGACCGGCGGAGGGTGCCAGCCCCGGCCTATCGTCCCGGCCAGAAGGTCTGGCTGTTGGCCCGGGACCTGCCCCTCCAGACCGCCCAGACCTCCTCCCGTAAGCTAAATCCCCGTTATGTTGGGCCCTACACTATTGACCGGATTATTAACCCTGCAGCGGTTCGATTAAACCTTCCCCCTGCTCTCAAGGTCCACCCAGTATTTCACGTGTCCCTCCTCAAGCCTGTTTCCACTAGCCCCCTGTCCCCCCCCGTTCCAGCCCCCCCACCTCCCCGGGTCCTGAAGGATGGCGACCAGGTGTGGACGGTTGACCGCCTACTGGCTGTCCGCCGTAGGGGACGGGGGTTCCAGTATCTGGTGGACTGGGTGGGTTACGGCCCCGAAGACCGGAGCTGGGTGCCCCCGTCCTACCTCGCCGACCCCACACTCCTGGAGGATTTCTATCAGGCCCACCCGGACGCTCCAGGACGGTCGTCAGGTGCCTCCCCTAAGGGGGGGGGTACTGTTGTGAATCCCTCATCGGCTCCGCCCCCTCCTGCCTCGTTGGCGCTCGTTGAGCCTCATCAGGCTCAAGTGGAGACAGCTGGGTCCAGCTATCAACTCAGGAGGAGGCAGCCCTATAAGAAGCCCCAGAAACCTTCCTCCGACGCTTGATTATTTTGACCCATGTGGTTAGTTGTTTGGCTCTCCCTGTTGTCTATTCTCGTTCAAGTAGTTTCACTTCAGAGTTTTGGTTGTTTGTTATTTTGCTAACCTTAGTTGTTTTCTTTGTTGATCCTCGCTCCCCAAAGGAACCTGCCTCCCCCTGCCTAGACCCCCTGCCTGCCTATCGACTACGTCTCCTGCCTATGTCCCTGCCTGCCTAACGACCACCCCTCCTGCCTATGCCCCTGCCTGCCTGCCGCCTACTCCTCCTGCCTAACCCCCTGCCTGCCTGCCGCCTACTCCTCCTGCCTAACCCCCCCCGTCTGCCTGCCTGCCGACTATTCCCCCTCTCTGCTCTGGACTGGTTAGTACACGTACATATTTCAACACTTCACTCATCTACATATCTACACCACACTAGTTTTGCACGCTAGACACTCACACCCAGACACATAGAGTACAGTCCCACTCACACCTCATTTACATTATCCAGTTCTCTGGCATCCACACATTCCCCCCCACTTAGGCCCCGTTAGAGTAGGTTTATTCTTTTGTCCATCATTTTAATAAATCCTTTTATTGTTAGTTTGCCTCTTGTGTCCGTCTGTTCTGGGGTTCTGCCACACTTGACTCTTTTGCTAGTGCTACCATAACAACTGGCTGGCCTCAACCTTTCGCTTGTTTCAGACTCTCTCTCTCTCTCTCTCTGTGTTCTCTCTCCCTCTCTCTCTCTCTCTCTCTCTCTCTCTCTCTCTCCCTCTCTGTGTGTGTGTGTGTGTGTGTGGAATGGCTTTCACTGTGCACTATGAAAAATCCAGTATTTGGCAGACCAGTTGAGCAGTGACTACAGCTTCTCACACAGCCCCTCTCCTCACTTGAGATAATACATGACTTGTGCGTGGGGTCTGTCTTGTCATCACTAGACCTTCTCCCCTGCTGTTGGAGTGCATGGGGTGGCTAAGGGCCCCATAGAGAGGCACTCTCTACACATCTAGGGTTTCTCCACTCCTCTCTTTAGGTTGGTTATCTAACCTCAGTTGTAACTGGCTTATATCCACATACTGGAGTAGGCTATTGTTATCTACTCTAGGAGTTGAGCATACAGTGCAGTATAAACATGTTTGTATGGTTTAGATAAACGGGCGCTATCGTGGGTTCTGAGAAAGCGTACATCGGATGAATGTTTAGTTTTTTTCCCCAAAAGGTCATGAACAAGTAAAGCATTTTCTAAATAGTTCCTTACAATTTCACTCATGTCAATATGACTTCTCTCTAGTAATGTTTATGGCCATGTGGACAGTGTTGGACACATGGAGTGTTACTCACATACAGGAGAGTGATATGTGATAACGTAAGAGCCCCTCTTACAGACAAGCATGTGTGCTTTGAACCCAGCACCTACGGTACAGTAGCAACATGGAACTTATTTGACATCCCTTTTTCATGGAGTGAGGATATGCTGTTGGATATAGTTTGGTTGGTAATAAATAGCATCAGTAAATGATTTCAGAAGGCCCAAGCCTCAACATGCAGCAGACTATTGTACTGAATGTTTGGCAATTGACCATTAGACAAACTTCTTCAGGTGATCGGGTCTTGTAAACCATTGACAAGAGTTCGACTCATACATACCATGCAGCTTCACAAAAAGACATTAAACAGAGGGACAAACCAGGTGTAGCCCAACTCATAAAAGAAGAACAGGCCGATTGTTTTCCATCTATTTTTACTGCCTCAGAAGTCCCGGAGTATGACTTGTGATGGAATGGGTCCGGGCAGCCAGTCGCTCTTAGAACTTCACACGCCTCTGGGCCAGTAGTAAAAATGGCTCCTGATAGTCAGCTCTCTGTTTGCCTCCACTGTTTCACCATCTCTCAGGGTAACAGCAAACAGCAAAACAGCCCCCGAAGTGTTTGTTGGAGTTCATCAGTGTTACAATGACTCACGTCTCTGCTGACTTATCTAGGCGAAGAGAGGAGAGGAGGAACGGAGGACGCAGAGACAGTAGAGTGTCAAATGTAACAGCGGAATCTCAAAATAGAATACAGGAGTTACAAAACAACGGTCACAAGTTACAGAGGAAGTAACAGCAGCACAGAGCTCAACACTAGTGGTTAATAATCTATTCTGGACGGAAAAGAAAGATATGGAAAACCCCCTTACTGTCATCATCCCAGTTAAACTTCCTCCTCCCAGACTAACTGAACTGGCTGTAAAGTAACAATGATATCTATATGGCACATCTGAGCAACTGGTACAGCTTTGTTCTCTATGACACCGAAACAATGCAATGCCCTTGTAACACTTAACTGTTTACTACTGCAGAAGAATAGACTGAGTGGCCTGGGGTAGTCCAGTGGTCTAGCACCGCGGTCTACAGTGCACACATATGCCCATGTCGGCATGCCGGCCCATGCCCTGCTGACATGCCCTCTCCTCCTTACCTTCCTGTCTACCATCACTATCTCTATCCAATAAAATAAAAAAATATGAGTGGGACTGCCCCACTCTGAAAAATAAATAAATAAATAACCTTTAAAAACAAGAAAAACAGACTGAAACAACATCAAGTAGTGAGTATTTAATCCAGTACAAATGTTCAACAGTGCGTCTCCACCATACAGACACTACTGCACATGAGGACCTGGTTACAGTCCTGTTGGATAGACATGTTCTAACTGGAATTAGTTGGTAAACTGGTAATTAGTTTTAATGCTGCTTGTACATTTTCTCTGCGCTGATTAGAAGCCCATTGTAAAGGCTCATGCTTTTCTCTCACAGATCGCTCTAATTAAATGTGGACTAATTCGATTTCTGGTTTTGAGTGCATTAAGACTAATGGGATTGTACACAAACCCCCACCCCCACCCCCACCCCTACCTGGATGGCCGCTGTGTCCCAGCAGGGGGCGGCTGTGGCTCAGCTGGTAGAGCCGGCGTCTAATGATCGCAAAATTCGGCAGCTCGCGGCGGTTCGAATCCCCGGCTGGCCGCGTGTCGAAGTGTCCCTGACCAAGGCACTGAACCCCTAATTGCTCCGGGGTCACCTATAATGCCTGTGACCCCTTGCCTAGATGCCCCCTCTAGGGCATAAATGCATTTCATTGTACTCTGTGCGATGACAAACTTTGAATCCCTTTCCGTTACCCAACCTAGATGAGCCTAATGATGTCCTTCATGGTGAAAGCTTAGGAAAGAAAGTTATGTGTAACGTCAGTTTGTGTGTGTGTGTGCGTGTGTATGTGTGTGTCTATGTTTGTGTAAGTATGTGGTACATGGTGGTGCTCCAAATAAGCCTGCCACCATCGAGGAACCAGTCTGTGGGACCATGAATGAGGGTGCCTATATCTGTGTGTGTGTGAGTGAGTGAGTGTGTGCGTGCGTGTGTGTGGGTGCGTTTGTGTTTTGAAAAGAGACCACTTTAGAGGAAGGATGTTTCCCCTCCTCGTGTGTGTCACATGCCTGGCCGCCTCCGGGAACCCCCCAACCCAATAAAAATGGAAGTATAGTAATAATTACAGTAGTGTAACCCTAGACGCATGCAATTCTATTTCTATGAGCAACACCATAGGGATGACCATAGATAATCTTTACAGCACAGCAATAGTGCTCCATCTTCTGTGGCCGACCTATTATTTTCTCCTGTTCAGAGGCAGAAGTGTGACTCCCACGTCTTCTGTACTACAGCTCTTCTACTACATTAGCTGAGTGGAGTCTCCTTCCCCTACTGAGAGAGAGAGAGAGAGAGAGAGAGAGAGAGAGAGAGAGAGAGAGAGAGAGAGGGAGAGAGAGAGAGAGAGAGGGGGAGAGAGAGAGAGGGAGAGAGAGGGAGAGAGAGAGAGGGAGAGGGAGAGAGAGAGAGAGAGAGGGGGGGTGGAGAGAGAGGGAGAGAGAGAAAGGGAGAGAGAGATAGAGAGGGAGAGAGAGAGAGAGAGGGAGAGAGGGAGGGAGAGAGAGAGAGAGGGAGAGAGAGGGGGAGAGAGAGAGGGAGAGAGAGAGAGAGGGAGAGAGAGGGTGTATGAGATGATACTGTAGCAGTGCCAGGGGACTGGGGGAGGAGGGTTATGAGAGAGAGAAAGAGAGAGAGGAAGAGGAAGGTGCTTGGAACACATCTTCATGCATGTCTTCTCATGATGTGTGTGTGTGTGTGTGTGTGTGTGTGTGTGTGTGTGTACGTGTGCGTGTGTGTGTGTGTGTGCGTGTGTGTGTCTTTAATCAAAAAGGTAAGCTGCAACTAGGCCTCTCAGTCTGAATCCATTATCTGCTTTAATTACAGCCAATTAGCCACATGATTGTAACACCTACTGAGTGCTAATGCTACGCTCCTACTTCATCTGTGCTCCTCTGCCTTTGTGGCAGGCCAGAAATAATCATAATAGCAAACCTAGTGCTCTCATTTTTCTTTTTGACACTTTATTCTCTCTCTCTCTCTCTCTCTCTCTCTCTCTCTCTCTCTCTCTCTCTCTCTCTCTTATGTATGTGTGTTAAGAGTAGGCCTTCTGCCTGCACTGCACCAGAAAAGAGGGAAAAGAAGAAGAAAAATGAAGCAGTTGGCCTGAGATTCAGTCTCTGTCCATGACATTTCATCAGTTACACTAAAAATAAACCCTTTTTTTTATTTGAGTTCAGGGAGAGTGGAAAGCCTTTCACTGCCTGTGTGTGCATGTGTGTAAGAGAGAGCTGGATGTTGCTGTGTGTATGCATGAGTCCATGAGTTTGCATTCCTACTGTGTCAATGTTTTGGATGTGTGACTGTGTGTGTGTGTGTGTGTGTGTGTGTGTGAACATCAGGGGAGCCCGTCCTCTGAATTCTGTATGCACACCAGGGGAGGCTGGTGGAGGTAGAATTCGAATTCAGAGGACGGGCTCCCCTGATGTTCACATTCTACCTCCACCAGCCTCCCCTGGTGTGCATATAGAATATAAGTATCTGCTGAGCTTCTTCCCTCCCAGCTCAGAGAGCACACATGGAGTAGGGAGGGTAGTGCTGTATGCTTGTGGGGGCGGGGCTTATATGAATAAGTAATATGGATAAATGAGTGCAGAGCATCTTAGGGATTCTCCTCAGAGCAAGGCGCAGCCCCGTCCACAGACAGGGAGAGGGAGGGAGTGGGTGATACTGATGACCTTCACCAAGGTCCCCTCTCCCCCCCATCTCTACCTCATCTGTTCCTCTCCTCCCCCCTCTCTGCTCCACTTCTCTCCTCGAACTCTACCACCTCTACTCCCTCCCTTTCTGTAGCTACCTCTACTCTCTCTCTCCTCTCTCTCTCCCCTCTCTCCCTCTCTCCCTCTCTCCCTCTCTCTCTCTCTCTCTCTCTCTCTCTCTCTCTCTCTCTGTGTGTGCTTCTCTTTACATACATGCTCCACATTACTACTGCTGCTACTTCTACAGTGATTCTGCCCTCATGCACCATGGCGACCTGCCCAGATTTTTCGAGAATGGGCTGGCGACTGCTTTTCTAATATCAACATGAGAATCAAGACCCGAATGAATGAGGAACATGTATCTGGTCCCCTGAAAAGAACAGATCCTCTGTCCTGAACAAAAAGAGGATTGGAAAAGGCATTTCTGCAGTGAATTGAGATCCCTCTCTCTGGTCCCTGTGTCTCCTGTGTACTTTGACTTTTGATAATAATAATAATAATAATAATAATAATAATTATAATTATAATAATACATTAGACTTATATAGCACTTTTCTAGACACTCAAAGACGCTTTACAAACTGAAAAGATTGAGTAGTAATAATAAAAAGAAACAAAAAAGAAATAAAAGAAAGTATAGGAGCCTAATTAAGGTAGTGCTGGGGACACATGCGAAGGGGAGGGGGAGAGGGTTAACTGGTGAAGGCAAGCTTGAAGAGGTTGGTTTTGAGGGCCTGTTTAAATGTTGTGAGGGTGTTGGCCTGTCTGACGTGGTTGGAGATCACTTGATAACAGAATACTCTTCTGCTGTTTTTATTGCACATGTTGACACCACCACGGGGTTAGTCATCAGCTGTCAATCAATGGTACAGTATGTTCCTATAGCAACAAGGGAGATGATTGTGGGGATGACTCTGTGACCGCAATGCAATGCTTGCAAAGGGGCGGACATCTTACAGGAAGGGGAGGAGCCCTGGACCGCAGTATGAGATTGATTCATAAAGTCGATTGTGGAAGGGCTGGATAGGGGGTGAATGGGGCATTAGATGAATCATGTGACTGTGAAGAATGGCTGAACTGAACTGCCAGGGAGTATGGGATGTGTACGCCCAGTCTCTCTGGTTGTAGTGTCTGGGAGTTGTGGGGGTTGTAGTTCTTTCCCCTGTCACATCCCGTTGATGTAGACATGAACTCTCACACACACACACACACACACACACACACCACACACGCCTGACGTCATCGACCCCCCTTAGAGCAAACACATGCACTGTTGACCTCTGACTCTCATTAACATGACGTGTGCCTGTAGGCTTGTTCTTTTTACACACACACACACAGCTAGGGACAAACACACACACACACACACACACACACACACACACATTCTATATTGTTGTTTTGCTGCCATGCTTTATTCCACACCATTGCCAAATGCCAATTGCCACTTTAAATAACCACAGAGCTGATGATGAGAGGACCCTAGAACTCTCTACCAGAATTGTTCCCCATCACTATCAATATGCTTTCTGTGAGCTGGAAAGAGTAAGAGAGAGAGAGAGGGAGGGAGAGACAGAGAGGGGAGGGGGGGGAGTATGAGGGTGTAAGGGCAGAGTATGATGGAGTAAGGGAGCAAGGAGAAAGGAAGGGAGAGGGAGAAATGAAAGTGAGGGGGGTATCCTCACACACACACACATTATGATTAGCTTTTAAATTGTTTAACAGAGCACAGTGGGGGCAGAGCATACAGGGGAACCAAGACTGTGGCATGATGGGATGGATGTAATCAAGTTAATGAGGATCCTTGTGTGCAGGCAATCAGTATCTCCCATTGGCAGTCAGCTCAGATTGCGTCGGTTAAGGACGGTTAGCTCTACCTCACCTACATACAGATAATGTCCCCCGGAAATATAGGTTCTCTCCAGCTTTATCTACACGTTAGATTTCTCATTATGGTAAGATAAAGTTCTGCCTTGGTGCAGAAACACCCAAAACATACATTTAGGGTGTGTTCTCACTAGAACATTTGCTTCACTTGAAACAGAGTTTAGGATAACATTTGCTTTGCTCTGCGGCGTTTGGAGCTGTGAGAACGCGCATTCGAAGTAACTCCCGGAGCAAATAACCAACGGATGCTCTGCTTGAAAAGATGATTTCGCTCCGGTTAGAAACAACGCATCGAGGCTGTCCATAGGAAAACAACAGCGCACGCGTGTTGATCTGGATAAGAGCGGGACGAACGGGCAATTTTAAAATAATTTGACCAATCAACTACCACGTCTGTTGCTTCAATTGCGTATGTTACTTCGTTTACATAAAGGGCTGTGAGAACGCAAATCAGAGAAATAATTTATGCAACAATGTTGCAAACTCATCCACTTGCTCCGGGTCCTGATTCAGATTTTCATGTGAGAACATGACCTTAGAACCCTAAAGGCTGAAGGAACCAATGCGTAGAAAAATTGCGATGATTTGAAGATATATGGCAACATCATTATTATACAGTACAAGGGGAATAAACAAGGGGAATAAACAAAGTCTAATACGGCAACATTGACAGCAGCGATGTGTTGTGTTGTGAGGGGATAAACCACCCTGTATTGTAAGTGGTCCGCCCACAGTACACAGAGGCCCCGTGTGGAGGAGGAGGAAACACTACCATTACACAACAGGTTGGCGACTTCCCACACAAGCTGGGAGATTATACAGAATTACTGTAATATGGAAAGTACCAGAACCATCTCTACCACCGCCATCTCATCTCTTTTTCTTTATTTTTCTGTCGTATTACAGCCATTACACGTCAAGGTATTAACACTTTCCTTCACGGTCAGAACAGCTTCATATTGCCTCATCGTCAGTGATCCATATGAAGGAACATCAGCAGTCCCCCCTTTAAACAAAACAACGATCGATTTTTTTAAAAGGTGGTACTTTACTCGATACTCGTGAGGGAGTGAATGTATCAATCTGGCAACATGACGCTAACACGAACCTCTGAATGACTGCATGCATGTGAGGGAGATGGACAGATGGTCAGGGCAGGGCAGGGAGCACTGTTGGAGCCACCCGAGGATCTGCCTCACAGAGCACACAGATCGTTGGCAGATGTAGCCTCGGATCAGTGTGTCCTTTGAATCAACCGCCCTTCTACGCAGGACTGTCTTGTACATCCATGTGGCTTTATAGGGAAGCCATTTTGAACACAGCCAAAACCATGTGGTTAACTTTCGAATAACCATGATTATAGTTGTCAAATCGTGGTCAAAAGGGGTACTGTACTGACTTTATAGGGCATTTACACTGGAAGAAAACCCCCTCCTAGATATAATTGGATAGCACATACTAGATAGTACATACTAGATAGTACATACTAGATAGTACATACTAGATAGCACATTTACATGACATTTACTGTTATATACGGAGACAGGTTTATGACTGCCATAAAACCATAAAGTAGTCGGAGCACGGAGCTTCAATTAGTGCGTCTTTATTTCCACTCGGTACTTCAATACAAAGACAACAACCCGGTTTTCCAACATGCATTGCACTTCCAGCTACGGCAAACAGCACAGACCAAAATACATAACATCTCCTCCCCCCCTTAGAACAGAGGCCCTCCCCCAACAATTACAACTGAACTTTAAACTTCAAATCTTAAGGCACAAGAACAACAATATATAGTTAGCCTATATATCGTTTCAAACACAAACATAACTACGAGATGAGGGTGGACTACCTCATCCCGTGACCATACCCATGGGAATTATTCTGTCCCAGTTGTTGGGGTGGTCTTAAACTTAGAGTCTATAAGTGCAGGCGTTCTGGAGGACGACGATCTCTTCCCGGGTAACGCTGCTCAACAGAATGTTCAGTCTTACTGTCTCTGTGAGGGGACTCTGGAACAACCGCAGGTGTAGGAACATCCATCACCGCCCCTTGTAATGGGAATTCAGGCACGGAAGTCTCACCATCGGGTTCAGGTGCACCTGGAGGTGGTGACGGTGGGCGATGGGGTGCTCTGAACTCTGACTCGTCCGGAACATCCACCGAAGGTTGGTCTCTGGGCGATGCTGCCAGAAGTTGATCGATGTGTCTTTTCCACACTAGTCCGGCAGCAGTTTGGACAGTGTAGGAGACGGGACCAGACCGCTTGACGATCTAGTGGTAGTGGCCCTAGGCTGCAGCCTAGGTTAGCCTATAATCTGCGCATGCGCATGGCGCATTCATCTGCGCCCCGACCACGTGTAAACCAAAAGTATTTCGACTGCCAACCAAAAGCACTCATTGCATCTTTGAATCGTCGAAGTTGTTATCCAAATAAGATGGCCACCCAGAAAGGACCCTACTCCCACTCCATGAACCTGAGTGACTTGTTGCCAGACAGTGACTTTGTAGGTTTCAACCCGTACTTCAATGACCAAGGATCAGGTCCCCAAGGATGATGAAGAACAGAGGGTCCATGGGTCTCGACTTCTACTTGGAGGAGTGTTCTGAGCAATTGAAGGTCTTGGAGAAGGAGAGGAGGGAGACAGAGGTCATCCTTATCAAGAGCTATCCAGGAAAATGGATTGCAGCTGTGAGCAGCATTGCCCTTCCCAAGATCCCACCACACCCTTCAAGAGTCGACTGTCTCATAGTGGACCAGTTAAGAGAACAGGCCAGGGTGGTGTGCCTTCTGGGTAAAATGGAGCGTGTGCGTAACTACCCCCTCGATTAGGGGTGGGCAAACGATCAACATTTTTTGTTCGATAATCGTAACGAATTAACGATCAATTATCGATTAATCAATAAGGTTTTTTTTCATAAAAAAAATAATAATAAAAAAAAATAAAACTAGGGCAGAAATAACAAACGTGTTTTCCTTGGGGAAAAAACGTTATTTGTGTTGCTATTGCAGAATTGCACAATGCACACATTCATTCATTCACATTAACTAGACACTACAGTCAGATAACAATCCTCTTAAACAAGGCAGTGAGTACTGAGTAGCCTAAATTGTTTAACTTAAAAACACATTTTACATTATAAATAAAAATATAGAAAATAAGTAACTCACCATAGGAGCAGTAAAAAAACAGTTACTCACAAATAGGAGGATGACTGAAAACGTTAGTGTCCTTAAGAGCGTCCAACTTAACTTAAATGTAAACTCCAGCGAGAGACTGTAGGCGGCAGGCCTACTGGTTTTTGTTCAAAAAGATGATCATGTTAACATGTTCAGGGGTGAGACGCGAACGCAATCTGGTGACAGTTAGGCCAGCCGCAGAAAACACTCGCTCCGAAGGCACCGAGGTTGCGGGGATGCAGAGGTAGGTCCGCGCTAATTTGGCCAACCGAGGAAACCTTCTTTCGTTTAATTTCCACCAGTCAGTTGGGTCGCAGTTCAGGCCCGCAGAAGGCTCCCTCAGAAAGGTGCAAACTTCGGTTTCGATGGGGATGTCATCAGCAGCAGCGCCTGCTGCGTATTGCTCCCCGAGGAGCTGTGCCATGGCGCTGACCGGAGCAGGTGCTCCTGCTGGGGCTCCTTCGTCCTCCTCAGAGTCGGGCGGCATGGCCTCATCTCCTCCAGCCAGTGGGATAGGGCCTTCCATCTCCACTGACTGTCCAAGTTCGAGCAGTTCTTTGCGGCCTCTCTCTGTGCATCCGTAAGAAAGGGCAGGTGTTTATAACGTGGATCCAACATTGATGAGATGATGGGTGCGGATGACACCAACTCCTCAGATTCGACCTGAATAAATAATGAAAAAGAATAATCAATTGGCAAATCAGAAAAAATGGCAACGCTGTACTGATTCAGGAAAAGGCCTACAATTTTTAACCCTACCTAACACATACCTTCATTCGGTGGCTGAGGGAAGACCGCACTTTGGCCTTGAATTCAGCGCATCTGGCCCCGTCATTTTCATTACGCAGGAGATGGGTGTTGAGGAGGCTGTAACATTAGGCAAGACATGTTTATTTTTAAAGTGGTATAATACTGTTTGTTTTTAAAGCATTTCATACACAAGGTAATTCAAATAAATGCTTTATATAAAACTAGATAAAAGTTACATAGTAGTAGCCTAAGTTACAAAATTAGGAAGGGAGATAAAAATATATTTAATACCTGTAAGTGACTGGATACGTGTTGGAAATGGAGACCTCCTTCTCGCCAGACATGACCGTGGTTGCAGTCTTCAGGGCCTTCAGCACGGGCTGCGTTTCCTCCATCAGTTGCCAATACTCATCCTTCAGCTCCAGGACCCTGCCGTCCTGTAGCTTGGTCACCGTGCGATCTGACAGGACAGCTGCAACAGCCCATCGCTGCTCCTTGAGTCGGTCGAACATGTCGCATACGCTGTTCCATCGGGTTTTACACAATTGTATAAGCTTATGTGCTGGAAGGCCCATCTGCTCCTGTTTCTTCTGGAGTGCTTTGTTATGTTATGTTATGTTAATTTCATTTATAATGCGCCCCCCATCCAACTTTTACATCGGCCCGGGGCGCAGCCCGGGTAAAGGAACAGATAAAGACAAAGACAAGGAACACAGAAAGCAATCAGACACAGACGACTTAAACGTAAAACTCAGGCATACAATTCACAACAAATAGGGAGTATATTTAGGGAATGTCATTTTGGAAGAGGTGGGTTTTTAACTTGGCTCTAAAGGAGTCCAGAGTGGGGGCAAACTTGATGGCAGAAGGGAGCGCGTTCCACAGGGTCGGTGCTATCACCGCAAAGGCACGGTCACCCTTCCTCTTGAGGTTGGTACGTGGGACCCTCAGGCTGAGTTGGGCGTCAGACCTGAGCCTGGGTCTGGGCCTTGAGGAGGTAGACTGGTCCAGGAGGTCCTTGATGTAAGGAGGGGCGAGACTGTTGAGAGCTTTAAAAACAAAGGTGCAGATTTTGAATTTCACTCTCTTCTTCACTGGGAGCCAGTGAAGGGAGATGAGGACAGGGGAGATGTGGTCCCTCATTTTGGTGCCTGACACCAGCCTGGCAGCGGCATTTTGGACTAGCTGCAGGCGGTAGATGGTCTTATCAGGAAGTCCTGCATATAGTGAGTTGCAGTAGTCGAGCCTAGATGATATTAGCATGAGGACGACCCTCCTCAGGTCGCTGGGGGTGAGGAAGGACTTGATCTTGGCTATGATGCGTAGTTGGTATAGGCATGCCTTCACAACGGAGCTCACTTGTCGGTCAAGGTTAAGCTCGGAGTCAAAGATGACACCGAGGTTCTTGACATGTGGTCTGACAAGGGTGGACAGGCTTCCCATGTTGGTGCTGAGCTGAGTGATGGCGGTGGTGTTGCCGATGAGGAGGATTTCCCCCTTGCTCTCATTCAGCTGTAGGAAGCTCTGGGCCATCCACTCCTTCACATCGCGGAGGCAGTCCATCAGGCGCTTCAGATCGGCGGGGTCGTCAGTGTTGATTGACAGGTAGAGCTGGGTGTCGTCCGCATAGCAGTGGAATGAGATATTGTAGCGTTGAGGGATTAGACATAGGGGGAGCATGTAGAGGGAGAACAAGATGGGACCGAGGATGGAGCCCTGAGGGACCCCACAGGTGAGGTTGGCTTGTCTGGAGGAGCAGTCTGCTATGTGGACGGCGTAGGTTCTATTTTTGAGATAACTTGAACCACGACAAAGCGGTGTCGGTGATGCCAACCTCCTGCTGGAGGCGATCGAGGAGGATGGCGTGGTCTATGGTGTCAAAAGCTGCGCTGAGGTCCAGGAGGACCAGGGCAGCACATTTCCTGGAGTCTGCGATGAGGAGGAGGTCGTTCCAAACCTTTAAAAGTGCCGACTCAGTGCTATGGCCAGGTCTGAAGCCAGACTGAAACTTCTCCAGGATGTTGTTCTGTTGGAGGTAGGGCCACAGCTTTGGTCGCCACAGTACTGTGGTTGAAGTGGCTCACGAGTTTGGCAGCGGCAGAGATGACACGATACAAGTACAGTGCAAAACCATCATGTATTGCTAGCTGGAGGGTGTGGGCGAAGCATGCTACGGAAATCCAGTTGACTCGGCCGGGTCTGTTGGCAGCAACTATATTTGCTGCGTTGTCGTGGACGCATGCAATAACGCGGCCTTCGATGTTCCACTGGGCTACAGAGTAATTTAGCTTCTCAGCTAGGACGTCAGCTGTGTGGCGACTGGGCAGACTTTCAGTGACCAGGACGGCTGAGCCAATTTGCCAGTCTTCTCCGATGAAGTGAGCAGTGATCGTTATGTAACTCTCTGTATTGAGTGCCGTCCAGCAATCGGTAGTTATGGCAACCATGTTGCTATCTACTGCTAGCTTCTTTAGCAGGTGCTGCTTCGACTCCTGGTAGCGCATTTCGATGCGCCTGGTTATAGAACGTCGCGATGGAACAGGATATGCTGGCTCGACTATTTGCATCAGCGCACGAAATCCTATACCCTCGACAAAACTGAGCGGCAGAATATCTGTTTCAATTAATTTGCAGATGGCCATCGTTATTTTCTCTTCTCGTTGTGCATCACACTTCCCGCGTATAAGATGAGGCATGATGGAGGGCTGAGAAGTACAAGGTAGCGATAGCGAAGGAGCAGTCAGGGTCGGGTGTGCGGCTTGCAGGTGCTATTTCATCGGGGTCGTCGTCGTATTATATTTATAGGTCACTGCGCAGTGTTTGCAATGAACGAGGTCGCCTTTCAGATCAAAATGCTCCCACACCAAGCTTCGTTTCGCTCGCTTCGCCATTTTCCAAGCAGTGTGTGTTTTACCGCACAGCTGATTAATCAATTGAACATGCAAGGTGCCTTTCAGGAAGTAGTGGAGATCGTGCACCTATTACTGGAGGTCAGGTTACACTAACGTACGGGAACTTCCGTCATGCCGTACTGCGTTGTGAAATTCAATGCGAAGGCAAATGCAAAGTTCATTTCTCACACATAACGTGGACAAACTAATTTCCATTATTATTATTATTATAAAATTAAATAAAAAATTAAAAATAAAAAATAACGATTATCGAGCAAAATATTTTGTGATCGACCAAGACCTTATCGATCATCGATGCCCACCCCTACCCTCGATGCCAACATTTTCTCAGCTTTGGACAGACACCGACAGGCTATTTACTTTACCCAAGCCAGACGCGAAGAGGAATTTGTCAACACGTCCAACAGGCAGGACAGAGACAAAATCCAGCTGCTTGCCACAGCAGTGAGGGACCTCTGTACAACCACAAGGAAGTCCCGCACTGCCCTGTGGTGTGCCCTACAGATGACCCTTCCCAAATCCACCATTGAGAAGCTGGACGAGCAAGGAGACAGTTTGACAGCCAAGCTGGACGAGCAAGGAGACAGTGAGTGCACTTCTGATGATAGCAGCCCCCGGGAGAAGGCCCAATGCCCTCACCATACAGTTGACATGGGACACATTGCTGAAAGCAAGAACAGTGAGGAGAATCTTGGATGCATTGATGTGTGTAGGAGCCAATTACTTTGGATGAGGTTTATGATTTTGCATTTATAGTTTTGGATAAATTCTACACTGGAAATGTTAATAAGTATAATGTAGAAACAATGTTTTGATATATGATTTGTATCAGCATAGGAAACCCCTTTGGTTTAGCCTTCAGAGCCCATGTTAAATATTGGGGCTGCTGTCACTTTAAGAACGTCAGACCTCTTTACGTTGAAGGTAACTTTCTAGATTGTTCTAGGCAGTGTGTCGGTGATTGGATTTGAGACTGGAAGCATATCGTTTTTTGACCGTAGTCGTAGTTGCAAAACATAGTTTACGAAATTCACAATCTTGCTCATGTAAAGGAGATCTTACCTGTGGAAATTGGAATAAAACGTTTGATATCTTTTTACATCGGAGTCCTGTGGATTTTTGGTATTCTAAACGAAGGAGTGCAGCACACACGAGTAGCTAACTGTAGCAGCTAAAAGTCCATCGTCGGCCCCTCACAATGTGTGTGGATGAAGTGCATCATTACACTACCGGTCAAACGTTTTAAAACACCTCTATTTTTCCAGTTTTATTGAAATTATTTCAATATTTGTTCAATATAGTGTTCAGTATTCAGTATTCAGTATTGTAATATGAGCTTAGGTTTAGCTACTTTCGTGACCTGCTTTTATCCATAGATGCTCATGGCGATGGGTAATTCATACATGAATTTATCCTATAAAACTTTTTTGTGACAATTTAATTAGTGTCATATTCAAATGTAATTTGATATTCTGTTCTCAGTATATTTCTTAGGGCTTCGTTTGGAGGAAGGATTCACTCACGAGGGAGGAAGGATTCATTCACGAAGTATTGGACCTCTGGAAGGAAGGAAGGAAAACGGAAGGAAAACGGGACTTTGCTGTGAGTGCTGAAGCTAATCAGAGAATGAAGATTGCTAAGATTCTACCAGCACATGGACATCACGCGTGAGTACGGTAGCTAACCTACCTGTGAAGCCCAGTGTGGTCATTTGTGGAAGGAATTCAAGCCTGCAATACATTTCTAGGACTGTCTTGCAATATTCATAAAGTCAATATGCAGGTAGCAGATCCCACCTCGACGGCTGAGGGTAGAATGATTAAAGTTACAGCTAAGGCCGCTCAGGAAAGGCTGACTCGTTTGATGAACCAGAGGAAGGCTAAGCTAGGTCAGCTAACTGGTCAAATGAACCAGATAGGTCAGCTAATGCAAGAAGGAGACGATAGTAATCTGCAAGTTGTCCAGACAACGTTGATAGTTAATTTCAATAAGCTCTTTGGAGAGTTTTGTGAGCTTAACACCTCTGTTAAGGTGTCACTTAAGGAGATATCAGATGAGGAGATGGATAAGGACCAAGATGGATGGTTCACGCCCAAGGCTGACATGTTCCACCACTTCGCCGAAAGGGCTGAAGCATGGATGAAAGAGGTTCATCTGCGTATTGCTGAGGCTAAGAAGCAAAATGAAGAGGTGGAGCCTTCAGATAGTGTATCTGTTGTGGTCTCACGAAAGCAAGGGTCTAGAGCGTCATCCTCAGTGCATTCTAAAGCATCGTCATCTGCATCAACAGCTCGCCTGAGAGCTAAATTAGAGAGAGCTGTCCTGCAAGTCCAAGCATCTGCTCTGAAACAAAAACAAGTGTATGAGGAGCAGGAAGCTAAGCTAATGATACAGCCAAAGGAGCAGGTTTGACAGCCAAGCTGGATGAGCAAGGAGACAGTGAGTGCACTTCTGATGATAGCAGCCCCCGGGAGAAGGCCCAATGCCCTCACCATACAGTTGACATGGGACACATTGCTGAAAGCAAGAACAGTGAGGAGAATCTTGGATGCATTGATGTGTGTAGGAGCCAATTACTTTGGATGAGGTTTATGATTTTGCATTTATAGTTTTGGATAAATTCTACACTGGAAATGTTAATAAGTATAATGTAGAAACAATGTTTTGATATATGATTTGTATCAGCATAGGAAACCCCTTTGGTTTAGCCTTCAGAGCCCATGTTAAATATTGGGGCTGCTGTCACTTTAAGAACGTCAGACCTCTTTACGTTGAAGGTAACTTTCTAGATTGTTCTAGGCAGTGTGTCGGTGATTGGATTTGAGACTGGAAGCATATAGTTTTTTGACCGTAGTCGTAGTTGCAAAACATAGTTTACGAAATTCACAATCTTGCTCATGGAAAGGAGATCTTACCTGTGGAAATTGGAATAAAACGTTTGATATCTTTTTACATCGGAGTCCTGTGGATTTTTGGTATTCTAAACGAAGGAGTGCAGCACACACGAGTAGCTAACTGTAGCAGCTAAAAGTCCATCGTCGGCCCCTCACAATGTGTGTGGATGAAGTGCATCATTACACTACCGGTCAAACGTTTTAGAACATCTCTATTTTTCCAGTTTTATTGAAATTATTTCAATATTTGTTCAATATAGTGTTCAGTATTCAGTATTGTAATATGAGCTTAGGTTTAGCTACTTTCGTGACCTGCTTTTATCCATAGATGCTCATGGCGATGGGTAATTCATACATGAATTTATCCTATAAAACTTTTTTGTGACAATTTAATTAGTGTCATATTCAAATGTAATTTGATATTCTGTTCTCAGTATATTTCTTAGGGCTTCGTTTGGAGGAAGGATTCACTCACGAGGGAGGAAGGATTCATTCACGAAGTATTGGACCTCTGGAAGGAAGGAAAACGGAAGGAAAACGGGACTTTGCTGTGAGTGCTGAAGCTAATCAGAGAATGAAGATTGCTAAGATTCTACCAGCACATGGACATCACGCGTGAGTACGGTAGCTAACCTACCTGTGAAGCCCAGTGTGGTCATTTGTGGAAGGAATTCAAGCCTGCAATACATTTCTAGGACTGTCTTGCAATATTCATAAAGTCAATATGCAGGTAGCAGATCCCACCTCGACGGCTGAGGGTAGAATGATTAAAGTTACAGCTAAGGCCGCTCAGGAAAGGCTGACTCGTTTGATGAACCAGAGGAAGGCTAAGCTAGGTCAGCTAACTGGTCAAATGAACCAGATAGGTCAGCTAATGCAAGAAGGAGACGATAGTAATCTGCAAGTTGTCCAGACAACGTTGATAGTTAGGGTCCACCATTGAGAAGCTGGACGAGCAAGGAGACAGTTTGACAGCCAAGCTGGACGAGCAAGGAGACAGTGAGTGCACTTCTGATGATAGCAGCCCCCGGGAGAAGGCCCAATGCCCTCACCATACAGTTGACATGGGACACATTGCTGAAAGCAAGAACAGTGAGGAGAATCTTGGATGCATTGATGTGTGTAGGAGCCAATTACTTTGGATGAGGTTTATGATTTTGCATTTATAGTTTTGGATAAATTCTACACTGGAAATGTTAATAAGTATAATGTAGAAACAATGTTTTGATATATGATTTGTATCAGCATAGGAAACCCCTTTGGTTTAGCCTTCAGAGCCCATGTTAAATATTGGGGCTGCTGTCACTTTAAGAACGTCAGACCTCTTTACGTTGAAGGTAACTTTCTAGATTGTTCTAGGCAGTGTGTCGGTGATTGGATTTGAGACTGGAAGCATATAGTTTTTTGACCGTAGTCGTAGTTGCAAAACATAGTTTACGAAATTCACAATCTTGCTCATGTAAAGGAGATCTTACCTGTGGAAATTGGAATAAAACTTTTGATATCTTTTTACATCGGAGTCCTGTGGATTTTTGGTATTCTAAACGAAGGAGTGCAGCACACACGAGTAGCTAACTGTAGCAGCTAAAAGTCCATCGTCGGCCCCTCACAATGTGTGTGGATGAAGTGCATCATTACACTACCGGTCAAACGTTTTAGAACACCTCTATTTTTCCAGTTTTATTGAAATTATTTCAATATTTGTTCAATATAGTGTTCAGTATTCAGTATTGTAATATGAGCTTAGGTTTAGCTACTTTCGTGACCTGCTTTTATCCATAGATGCTCATGGCGATGGGTAATTCATACATGAATTTATCCTATAAAACTTTTTTGTGACAATTTAATTAGTGTCATATTCAAATGTAATTTGATATTCTGTTCTCAGTATATTTCTTAGGGCTTCGTTTGGAGGAAGGATTCACTCACGAAGTATTGGACCTCTGGAAGGAAGGAAGGAAAACGGAAGGAAAACGGGACTTTGCTGTGAGTGCTGAAGCTAATCAGAGAATGAAGATTGCTAAGATTCTACCAGCACATGGACATCACGCGTGAGTACGGTAGCTAACCTACCTGTGAAGCCCAGTGTGGTCATTTGTGGAAGGAATTCAAGCCTACAATAAATGTCTAGGACTGTCTTGCAATATTCATAAAGTCAATATGCAGGTAGCAGATCCCACCTCGACGGCTGAGGGTAGAATGATTAAAGTTACAGCTAAGGCCACTCAGGAAAGGCTGACTCGTTTGATGAACCAGAGGAAGGCTAAGCTAGGTCAGCTAACTGGTCAAATGAACCAGATAGGTCAGCTAATGCAAGAAGGAGACGATAGTAATCTGCAAGTTGTCCAGACAACGTTGATAGTTAGGGTCCACCATTGAGAAGCTGGACGAGCAAGGAGACAGTTTGACAGCCAAGCTGGACGAGCAAGGAGACAGTGAGTGCACTTCTGATGATAGCAGCCCCCGGGAGAAGGCCCAATGCCCTCACCATACAGTTGACATGGGACACATTGCTGAAAGCAAGAACAGTGAGGAGAATCTTGGATGCATTGATGTGTGTAGGAGCCAATTACTTTGGATGAGGTTTATGATTTTGCATTTATAGTTTTGGATAAATTCTACACTGGAAATGTTAATAAGTATAATGTAGAAACAATGTTTTGATATATGATTTGTATCAGCATAGGAAACCCCTTTGGTTTAGCCTTCAGAGCCCATGTTAAATATTGGGGCTGCTGTCACTTTAAGAACGTCAGACCTCTTTACGTTGAAGGTAACTTTCTAGATTGTTCTAGGCAGTGTGTCGGTGATTGGATTTGAGACTGGAAGCATATCGTTTTTTGACCGTAGTCGTAGTTGCAAAACATAGTTTACGAAATTCACAATCTTGCTCATGTAAAGGAGATCTTACCTGTGGAAATTGGAATAAAACGTTTGATATCTTTTTACATCGGAGTCCTGTGGATTTTTGGTATTCTAAACGAAGGAGTGCAGCACACACGAGTAGCTAACTGTAGCAGCTAAAAGTCCATCGTCGGCCCCTCACAATGTGTGTGGATGAAGTGCATCATTACACTACCGGTCAAACGTTTTAAAACACCTCTATTTTTCCAGTTTTATTGAAATTATTTCAATATTTGTTCAATATAGTGTTCAGTATTCAGTATTCAGTATTGTAATATGAGCTTAGGTTTAGCTACTTTCGTGACCTGCTTTTATCCATAGATGCTCATGGCGATGGGTAATTCATACATGAATTTATCCTATAAAACTTTTTTGTGACAATTTAATTAGTGTCATATTCAAATGTAATTTGATATTCTGTTCTCAGTATATTTCTTAGGGCTTCGTTTGGAGGAAGGATTCACTCACGAGGGAGGAAGGATTCATTCACGAAGTATTGGACCTCTGGAAGGAAGGAAGGAAAACGGAAGGAAAACGGGACTTTGCTGTGAGTGCTGAAGCTAATCAGAGAATGAAGATTGCTAAGATTCTACCAGCACATGGACATCACGCGTGAGTACGGTAGCTAACCTACCTGTGAAGCCCAGTGTGGTCATTTGTGGAAGGAATTCAAGCCTGCAATACATTTCTAGGACTGTCTTGCAATATTCATAAAGTCAATATGCAGGTAGCAGATCCCACCTCGACGGCTGAGGGTAGAATGATTAAAGTTACAGCTAAGGCCGCTCAGGAAAGGCTGACTCGTTTGATGAACCAGAGGAAGGCTAAGCTAGGTCAGCTAACTGGTCAAATGAACCAGATAGGTCAGCTAATGCAAGAAGGAGACGATAGTAATCTGCAAGTTGTCCAGACAACGTTGATAGTTAATTTCAATAAGCTCTTTGGAGAGTTTTGTGAGCTTAACACCTCTGTTAAGGTGTCACTTAAGGAGATATCAGATGAGGAGATGGATAAGGACCAAGATGGATGGTTCACGCCCAAGGCTGACATGTTCCACCACTTCGCCGAAAGGGCTGAAGCATGGATGAAAGAGGTTCATCTGCGTATTGCTGAGGCTAAGAAGCAAAATGAAGAGGTGGAGCCTTCAGATAGTGTATCTGTTGTGGTCTCACGAAAGCAAGGGTCTAGAGCGTCATCCTCAGTGCATTCTAAAGCATCGTCATCTGCATCAACAGCTCGCCTGAGAGCTAAATTAGAGAGAGCTGTCCTGCAAGTCCAAGCATCTGCTCTGAAACAAAAACAAGTGTATGAGGAGCAGGAAGCTAAGCTAATGATACAGCCAAAGGAGCAGGTTTGACAGCCAAGCTGGATGAGCAAGGAGACAGTGAGTGCACTTCTGATGATAGCAGCCCCCGGGAGAAGGCCCAATGCCCTCACCATACAGTTGACATGGGACACATTGCTGAAAGCAAGAACAGTGAGGAGAATCTTGGATGCATTGATGTGTGTAGGAGCCAATTACTTTGGATGAGGTTTATGATTTTGCATTTATAGTTTTGGATAAATTCTACACTGGAAATGTTAATAAGTATAATGTAGAAACAATGTTTTGATATATGATTTGTATCAGCATAGGAAACCCCTTTGGTTTAGCCTTCAGAGCCCATGTTAAATATTGGGGCTGCTGTCACTTTAAGAACGTCAGACCTCTTTACGTTGAAGGTAACTTTCTAGATTGTTCTAGGCAGTGTGTCGGTGATTGGATTTGAGACTGGAAGCATATAGTTTTTTGACCGTAGTCGTAGTTGCAAAACATAGTTTACGAAATTCACAATCTTGCTCATGGAAAGGAGATCTTACCTGTGGAAATTGGAATAAAACGTTTGATATCTTTTTACATCGGAGTCCTGTGGATTTTTGGTATTCTAAACGAAGGAGTGCAGCACACACGAGTAGCTAACTGTAGCAGCTAAAAGTCCATCGTCGGCCCCTCACAATGTGTGTGGATGAAGTGCATCATTACACTACCGGTCAAACGTTTTAGAACACCTCTATTTTTCCAGTTTTATTGAAATTATTTCAATATTTGTTCAATATAGTGTTCAGTATTCAGTATTGTAATATGAGCTTAGGTTTAGCTACTTTCGTGACCTGCTTTTATCCATAGATGCTCATGGCGATGGGTAATTCATACATGAATTTATCCTATAAAACTTTTTTGTGACAATTTAATTAGTGTCATATTCAAATGTAATTTGATATTCTGTTCTCAGTATATTTCTTAGGGCTTCGTTTGGAGGAAGGATTCACTCACGAGGGAGGAAGGATTCATTCACGAAGTATTGGACCTCTGGAAGGAAGGAAAACGGAAGGAAAACGGGACTTTGCTGTGAGTGCTGAAGCTAATCAGAGAATGAAGATTGCTAAGATTCTACCAGCACATGGACATCACGCGTGAGTACGGTAGCTAACCTACCTGTGAAGCCCAGTGTGGTCATTTGTGGAAGGAATTCAAGCCTGCAATACATTTCTAGGACTGTCTTGCAATATTCATAAAGTCAATATGCAGGTAGCAGATCCCACCTCGACGGCTGAGGGTAGAATGATTAAAGTTACAGCTAAGGCCGCTCAGGAAAGGCTGACTCGTTTGATGAACCAGAGGAAGGCTAAGCTAGGTCAGCTAACTGGTCAAATGAACCAGATAGGTCAGCTAATGCAAGAAGGAGACGATAGTAATCTGCAAGTTGTCCAGACAACGTTGATAGTTAGGGTCCACCATTGAGAAGCTGGACGAGCAAGGAGACAGTTTGACAGCCAAGCTGGACGAGCAAGGAGACAGTGAGTGCACTTCTGATGATAGCAGCCCCCGGGAGAAGGCCCAATGCCCTCACCATACAGTTGACATGGGACACATTGCTGAAAGCAAGAACAGTGAGGAGAATCTTGGATGCATTGATGTGTGTAGGAGCCAATTACTTTGGATGAGGTTTATGATTTTGCATTTATAGTTTTGGATAAATTCTACACTGGAAATGTTAATAAGTATAATGTAGAAACAATGTTTTGATATATGATTTGTATCAGCATAGGAAACCCCTTTGGTTTAGCCTTCAGAGCCCATGTTAAATATTGGGGCTGCTGTCACTTTAAGAACGTCAGACCTCTTTACGTTGAAGGTAACTTTCTAGATTGTTCTAGGCAGTGTGTCGGTGATTGGATTTGAGACTGGAAGCATATAGTTTTTTGACCGTAGTCGTAGTTGCAAAACATAGTTTACGAAATTCACAATCTTGCTCATGTAAAGGAGATCTTACCTGTGGAAATTGGAATAAAACGTTTGATATCTTTTTACATCGGAGTCCTGTGGATTTTTGGTATTCTAAACGAAGGAGTGCAGCACACACGAGTAGCTAACTGTAGCAGCTAAAAGTCCATCGTCGGCCCCTCACAATGTGTGTGGATGAAGTGCATCATTACACTACCGGTCAAACGTTTTAGAACACCTCTATTTTTCCAGTTTTATTGAAATTATTTCAATATTTGTTCAATATAGTGTTCAGTATTCAGTATTCAGTATTGTAATATGAGCTTAGGTTTAGCTACTTTCGTGACCTGCTTTTATCCATAGATGCTCATGGCGATGGGTAATTCATACATGAATTTATCCTATAAAACTTTTTTGTGACAATTTAATTAGTGTCATATTCAAATGTAATTTGATATTCTGTTCTCAGTATATTTCTTAGGGCTTCGTTTGGAAGAAGGATTCACTCACGAGGGAGGAAGGATTCATTCACGAAGTATTGGACCTCTGGAAGGAAAACGGAAGGAAAACGGGACTTTGCTGTGAGTGCTGAAGCTAATCAGAGAATGAAGATTGCTAAGATTCTACCAGCACATGGACATCACGCGTGAGTACGGTAGCTAACCTACCTGTGAAGCCCAGTGTGGTCATTTGTGGAAGGAATTCAAGCCTACAATAAATGTCTAGGACTGTCTTGCAATATTCATAAAGTCAATATGCAGGTAGCAGATCCCACCTCGACGGCTGAGGGTAGAATGATTAAAGTTACAGCTAAGGCCGCTCAGGAAAGGCTGACTCGTTTGATGAACCAGAGGAAGGCTAAGCTAGGTCAGCTAACTGGTCAAATGAACCAGATAGGTCAGCTAATGCAAGAAGGAGACGATAGTAATCTGCAAGTTGTCCAGACAACGTTGATAGTTAGGGTCCACCATTGAGAAGCTGGACGAGCAAGGAGACAGTTTGACAGCCAAGCTGGACGAGCAAGGAGACAGTGAGTGCACTTCTGATGATAGCAGCCCCCGGGAGAAGGCCCAATGCCCTCACCATACAGTTGACATGGGACACATTGCTGAAAGCAAGAACAGTGAGGAGAATCTTGGATGCATTGATGTGTGTAGGAGCCAATTACTTTGGATGAGGTTTATGATTTTGCATTTATAGTTTTGGATAAATTCTAAACTGGAAATGTTAATAAGTATAATGTAGAAACAATGTTTTGATATATGATTTGTATCAGCATAGGAAACCCCTTTGGTTTAGCCTTCAGAGCCCATGTTAAATATTGGCGATGGGTAATTCATACATGAATTTATCCTATAAAACTTTTTTGTGACAATTTAATTAGTGTCATATTCAAATGTAATTTGATATTCTGTTCTCAGTATATTTCTTAGGGCTTCGTTTGGAAGAAGGATTCACTCACGAGGGAGGAAGGATTCATTCACGAAGTATTGGACCTCTGGAAGGAAAACGGAAGGAAAACGGGACTTTGCTGTGAGTGCTGAAGCTAATCAGAGAATGAAGATTGCTAAGATTCTACCAGCACATGGACATCACGCGTGAGTACGGTAGCTAACCTACCTGTGAAGCCCAGTGTGGTCATTTGTGGAAGGAATTCAAGCCTACAATAAATGTCTAGGACTGTCTTGCAATATTCATAAAGTCAATATGCAGGTAGCAGATCCCACCTCGACGGCTGAGGGTAGAATGATTAAAGTTACAGCTAAGGCCGCTCAGGAAAGGCTGACTCGTTTGATGAACCAGAGGAAGGCTAAGCTAGGTCAGCTAACTGGTCAAATGAACCAGATAGGTCAGCTAATGCAAGAAGGAGACGATAGTAATCTGCAAGTTGTCCAGACAACGTTGATAGTTAGGGTCCACCATTGAGAAGCTGGACGAGCAAGGAGACAGTTTGACAGCCAAGCTGGACGAGCAAGGAGACAGTGAGTGCACTTCTGATGATAGCAGCCCCCGGGAGAAGGCCCAATGCCCTCACCATACAGTTGACATGGGACACATTGCTGAAAGCAAGAACAGTGAGGAGAATCTTGGATGCATTGATGTGTGTAGGAGCCAATTACTTTGGATGAGGTTTATGATTTTGCATTTATAGTTTTGGATAAATTCTACACTGGAAATGTTAATAAGTATAATGTAGAAACAATGTTTTGATATATGATTTGTATCAGCATAGGAAACCCCTTTGGTTTAGCCTTCAGAGCCCATGTTAAATATTGGGGCTGCTGTCACTTTAAGAACGTCAGACCTCTTTACGTTGAAGGTAACTTTCTAGATTGTTCTAGGCAGTGTGTCGGTGATTGGATTTGAGACTGGAAGCATATAGTTTTTTGACCGTAGTCGTAGTTGCAAAACATAGTTTACGAAATTCACAATCTTGCTCATGGAAAGGAGATCTTACCTGTGGAAATTGGAATAAAACTTTTGATATCTTTTTACATCGGAGTCCTGTGGATTTTTGGTATTCTAAACGTAGGAGTGCAGCACACACGAGTAGCTAACTGTAGCAGCTAAAAGTTCATCGTCGGCCCCTCACAATGTGTGTGGATGAAGTGCATCATTACACTACCGGTCAAACGTTTTAGAACACCTCTATTTTTCCAGTTTTATTGAAATTATTTCAATATTTGTTCAATATAGTGTTCAGTATTCAGTATTGTAATATGAGCTTAGGTTTAGCTACTTTCGTGACCTGCTTTTATCCATAGATGCTCATGGCGATGGGTAATTCATACATGAATTTATCCTATAAAACTTTTTTGTGACAATTTAATTAGTGTCATATTCAAATGTGATTTGATATTCTGTTCTCAGTATATTTCTTAGGGCTTCGTTTGGAGGAAGGATTCACTCACGAGGGAGGAAGGATTCATTCACGAGGGAGGAAGGATTCATTCACGAAGTATTGGACCTCTGGAAGGAAGGAAGGAAAACGGAAGGAAAACGGGACTTTGCTGTGAGTGCTGAAGCTAATCAGAGAATGAAGATTGCTAAGATTCTACCAGCACATGGACATCACGCGTGAGTACGGTAGCTAACCTACCTGTGAAGCCCAGTGTGGTCATTTGTGGAAGGAATTCAAGCCTACAATAAATGTCTAGGACTGTCTTGCAATATTCATAAAGTCAATATGCAGGTAGCAGATCCCACCTCGACGGCTGAGGGTAGAATGATTAAAGTTACAGCTAAGGCCGCTCAGGAAAGGCTGACTCGTTTGATGAACCAGAGGAAGGCTAAGCTAGGTCAGCTAACTGGTCAAATGAACCAGATAGGTCAGCTAATGCAAGAAGGAGACGATAGTAATCTGCAAGTTGTCCAGACAACGTTGATAGTTAGGGTCCACCATTGAGAAGCTGGACGAGCAAGGAGACAGTTTGACAGCCAAGCTGGACGAGCAAGGAGACAGTGAGTGCACTTCTGATGATAGCAGCCCCCGGGAGAAGGCCCAATGCCCTCACCATACAGTTGACATGGGACACATTGCTGAAAGCAAGAACAGTGAGGAGAATCTTGGATGCATTGATGTGTGTAGGAGCCAATTACTTTGGATGAGGTTTATGATTTTGCATTTATAGTTTTGGATAAATTCTACACTGGAAATGTTAATAAGTATAATGTAGAAACAATGTTTTGATATATGATTTGTATCAGCATAGGAAACCCCTTTGGTTTAGCCTTCAGAGCCCATGTTAAATATTGGGGCTGCTGTCACTTTAAGAACGTCAGACCTCTTTACGTTGAAGGTAACTTTCTAGATTGTTCTAGGCAGTGTGTCGGTGATTGGATTTGAGACTGGAAGCATATAGTTTTTTGACCGTAGTCGTAGTTGCAAAACATAGTTTACGAAATTCACAATCTTGCTCATGTAAAGGAGATCTTACCTGTGGAAATTGGAATAAAACGTTTGATATCTTTTTACATCGGAGTCCTGTGGATTTTTGGTATTCTAAACGAAGGAGTGCAGCACACACGAGTAGCTAACTGTAGCAGCTAAAAGTCCATCGTCGGCCCCTCACAATGTGTGTGGATGAAGTGCATCATTACACTACCGGTCAAACGTTTTAGAACACCTCTATTTTTCCAGTTTTATTGAAATTATTTCAATATTTGTTCAATATAGTGTTCAGTATTCAGTATTCAGTATTGTAATATGAGCTTAGGTTTAGCTACTTTCGTGACCTGCTTTTATCCATAGATGCTCATGGCGATGGGTAATTCATACATGAATTTATCCTATAAAACTTTTTTGTGACAATTTAATTAGTGTCATATTCAAATGTAATTTGATATTCTGTTCTCAGTATATTTCTTAAGAATAACTAATTGTGAATCATAAGTAATAATTGCATTTTCCTAAATTGAGTGAACATAGTAATGGAAACAATTTTAACAAATCGTCAATGTGGGGAAGAGGATACTGTTCTGCTGACAGCACCGGGTTCAGTGTCACTTTGAAATCTCCACAGATGCGAATTTCTCCAGTCTTCTTGGGTACGGGTACTATGGGCGTGGCCCATTCGCTGATAGCTACTGGTTCCAAGACCCCGTTCTTAACCAGGGCATCCAATTAATCTTCTACTTTCGATCGGATAGCGTACGGCACCGACCTGGCCTTCATGAACTTTGGTGTTGCTTCAGGCTTAACGCTTAGTCTGACGGTGATGCCTTTCATGCTGCCTAATTCGTTCCGGAAGATCTCTTCATGTTTCTTCAAGATAGCAGCTAAGTTGGTGGTAGTTTGTGATACCATTTTCACTGTGTGCCTGTTCAGCTTCATTTTCTCTAGCCACACCCGTCCTAGGATGGCCGGGTAGTCCCCTCTAACAATGTAGATGGGGAGTTTCTTTACTTGGTTGTTACTCTGGACCATGACATCTGTCATTCCTGCCATGGGTGCAGGTTCTCCCAGATAGGTTTTGAACCTAGTGTCAGAAGGTCGCAGTGGTAGGTGTCTCAAGACTTGTTTGTAAACCCCATCTGAGATGATGGATGCTTTTGAGCCAGTGTCAATTTGCATACTCACTGGATGCCCCTCCAACATGGGCTTGACCCAATAACCCTCTGAGTCTCCATCGACTTTCATTATCCTCAGTGTATGCACCTCCATCACTTGCTCTCCCTCCGAAGAATCACTGGACACTGTCTCTTTTTGTCTCACGGTGTGAACTTGTGTTTTCTTCCTGTTTTTCCAAGGTTCCTGTCTGCTGGCAGACTTCGAGGTTTTCTCCATGGTTCTTCTGCCTTGACAGGCACGCTCTGTGGCCCCTTTTTCCACAACTGCGACAGTCCATATCTTTACACCAGCAAGTCGTGGCGAGATGTCCCGTTCTGCCACAACGGAAACATGGCCCTTGTCCACTCTGCTTCTCTGTCTGGACGGCATGCACTCTGCCTGTTGAGTGTAGCTGTTGAGCCTCCTTTGAGGCCATCTCCATGGAGACACTGATGTTAATGGCTTTCTGTAATGTCAAGTCACTCTCAGTCAGCAGTTTCTTCTGTGCTGCTTCATTTCTTAGGCCACATACTAGTCTGTCTCTTAATGTGTCATTTAGCACTTGCCCAAATTCACAATGTTCAGTCAATTTTCTCAGTGCTGCAACAAACATCGTAACAGATTCACCTTCCTCTTGATCACGTCGGTGAAATCTGAACCTTTCTGCAATTAGTAATGGTTTGAGTGAATAGTGTTGTGTCAGGACATCTACTATGTCTTGATAGGTCTTGGTCCCTGGCTTGTTAGGCTGCAGTAAGTTCACGCAACAGATTAAAGGTCTTTGGACCCATTACTGACAGAAATGTGGCTACCCTTTTTTCATCAGGAATGTCATTAGCTGATAGGAAATAATCAAAACGCTCAGAGTATGCGCTCCATTGTTCCACATGTTCATCAAAAGGGTCAATATTTCCAATAACTCCAGCCATCTTCCTTGTAGGCTCCTGGTTATCAGTATTACCTTCTGACAATTCCTCTTCAGTTGACAAGTCCTCTTCAGCTGATAATTCCCCTGCAGACATCCGTGTCAATCACAACCGACGCTGGGCGCGACGCGCGGTGCCAACTAGCTGCATTAGCTTCACACTGCTAACAAGAACACAGCCACGTCCTAATTAACTCAACTCCACACACATACCGTTCGCGGGAGTTCAAACCACCTCGTCGCCAATTTGTTATATACGGAGACAGGTTTATGACTGCCATAAAACCATAAAGTAGTCGGAGCACGGAGCTTCAGTTAGTGCGTCTTTATTTCCACTCGGTACTTCAATACAAAGACAACAACCCGGTTTTCCCAACATGCATTGCACTTCCAGCTACGGCAAACAGCACAGACCAAAATACATAACATTTACATTTTGGGCATTTAGTAGACGCCTTATTCCAAAGCGACTTAGAATCAATACTTGACTAAGCAAGTGAATCATCAATCCACCAGTCGTAGCAGGAAGAGTAATCTAGCTCAGGCCCCGGGCCATTGGCAGTCATCGTGATAGAAGGAAAAAAGAGAAATTATTTGAATATATATATATTTTTAGACACATACATACTAGATAGTACATACTAGATAGTACATACTAGGTAGTACGTACCAGATAGTACACACTAGATAGTACATACTAGATAGTACATACTAGATAGTACATACTAGATAGTGGGGTCTCTGATATAGAGGCTGACATCACTCGTCCTCCCAGACAGGTGCTGCCACCATGGAGAGGTGGGTGAAGAGGTGGAGGAGAGAGGCAGGCGGAGGAGAGAGGCAGGTGGAGGAGAGAGGCACACTCACAGTCGCGATACGTGTGGCGTGGACAGTCCCCAGGCAGGGACCCCCACACTGCTGGTCGCCAGCCACCCCACTGACAGTCGTGACAGCTCTCCAGCAGCGTGACCGCAGAGGGGACAGCGTTCATTAGGCAGTCCAGAAATAGACTGTTTTTTTACTTGGTGGTGGATGTATTGATTATCGCCTCCCCTAAGGACCCATGGTGTGCCATGCTGATATTGAAAATGAGAATGTGGTCTCATGTGTCTGACTTATATACACAACATTCTTGATAGCTTACAGTAAGATTGAATTGTATTAAATCAGAATGTAACTGTGTAGATACAGTATGTTTCAATCAAAAGCAACCCCACCTCCTCCACATGAAACTGCCCCCCACCCCCACCCATGTATAGGTTGTGCAACATCCCACCTCTTTCAGAGAGGCCATGCAGACCCCCCCCCCCCACACACACACACACACACTCCTCCCCTGTCTGCAGACATGCAGTTGGCCTCTCCGCTGCAGTGGTGTTTGGTTACCATGGAGATCCAATCTGTTTGCCCACGCCTCCCTTTGTTGCGCCACCACCACCGCTGTTGGCAGGTGCAGGGGTGTCTGCAGATTAGATTAGGTGCAGGGGTGTCTGCAGATTAGATTAGGTGCAGGGGTGTCTGCAGATTAGAGGAAGATAGTTGTCCTTCATGTAGGATCAACTATTAAAATGATCACTTTTTCAACGTAAGCCTTTTACAGATTACATGGCAGGTTATAAATCATTTTGATTATAAAAAAAATGTCCCCAGTTCCTACAAGTTGTACTGCACCTTGCTTTTAGTGTATTTTTCTATTTGATCAGTTTTCTTTAATCTGTATTTTATCTCTTTTATCTTGTTTTTCTCTTTATATTTGATCTGTTAAGCACTTTGGGCGGCTCTTGTCGTTGTACATTCTGTGCTATATAAATAAACGTTACTTACTTACTTACTTACTTATTACAAGGTTAGTATGGTGTGAGAGAATGATGTTTGCTTCAGTTCAGTTTACAAAACGGGGAAAAGAGAACTTTACACCATATGCTCTTTGCTCCACAGAGGGGGGTCAGGTTAACATACAGTACAAGGAGTTGATTGTTCCACTAGTTAGTATGGCTATAAAGCAGACAGTCCATAATCCTGAGGGTGTGATGCGTTGGCGTCGGCCCCTGAGAGTCTGGAAGGGCGACGCCCCTCAACTGAGACCAGACCACACGCCCTGTCTATTCTCTGCCTGCATCAAACAAGACTCTCCTCATCTCTTCATTTGGAACAAGTTGGTTCTATCTGAGGTCCTTGGTCAGTAATTAAAACGTATGATAATAATTACTATTGATTTTAGCATGTTTAGTGTATGCTGAGAAATGATGGTTGAAGAGGCAGGATGTCAGTTGAATGAATGTACATGAATGGTACAGATGCACAGGTTACTGTACATGCAGAGACATGATTTATGATGGATCAGACCTCTCCATTGTGGGAGTGCTATCGGGTTTCTTTCACTTGGAGATTTAGCTACTTGGGCTACTGGGACTTGTCAAAGAAAACACAAGGTACTCTTCTTCAACTAGCAACATTTCTCACATGTAATGGATCAATATGCTAGTATATGCTGTAATTTTACACTTGCAGTAATAACACTTCTATCTACAGTATATGTTTTTATTCATTGTCTTATTATCTTGTTTGTTAAATGTTTATCTATTTATTTTCTATATATATATGTTTCTATTCTTGTCATTTTTATTTCCTTACTATCCTCCTTTTTCTGTATTTTTATATTTATGCTGTTTGTAAAGCACTTTGCATTGCCCCTGTTGTATGAAATGTGCCATACAAATAAACTTCCTTGCCTTGCCTAAAGGCTAAACATGATACATAAAAGGATAAAGAAGAACAGGAAGGACAACGTTTTCTCTACATCTTTAAATGTCTCAGCCTGTCTCAGAGGCCAGCCCGGCACATGGAAGGAAGGTATCTGTGCGCTCCATTGTGCTGACCACAATTTATGGTAATTGTGTTGGCAAGGTCCATCATCACTCAATTACCTATATCGCTTAGTAGCCACTCCGTATTTTTTTTTGCTGTTGAGACAAATGTTGGTGTCCTTCCTAATTCAGCCTTTGATTAACAGAGACATTAAGCAAAAAACGCTTTTAGTGTCAAGGGCTGTCTGCACTTCTCATCCTGATTTATCTTTCTCATCAGACACACAATCAAAACGGAGGTCGTTGTTGTGTTACTGATCGATACCCTGTTCTCAAGGAAGCCCTCTGGAGGAGCGTTTTAAAGACACATATTGACGATGACCATGTGTACATGTGTATGAAAGTGAGGGAGATAAACACACACACACACACACACACAGGGAGAGGGGGAGCACCTGCAGATGGACTTCAGGCTTCTCCTGAACCTAATCCTGTTCAGATTAGGATCTGCATAGCTCACAGGGAAGTATGTGTGGCTTTCATCACCGTGGCAATAGAGGCCTAGGAAAACAGCAGGGTCTGCTGACACACTGCCTGACTAATGGCCACAGTGAGGTCATTTGTGAGGGGAGGAACCATCCCTGGGTATGTGTGTGTGTGTGTGTGTGTGTGTGTGTGTATGTGTGTAGCATACACATATCAGTGTTGAGACTATTGTTCCTATGTTATCTCGTGGGAGGGGTCAGGCGGCAAACAAAAGGTGGAGGTTGAGGTGAGCAGAGGTGTGGGGGCCTCTACTCTCA
This sequence comes from Nansenia antarctica, assembly GCF_963989245.1. NCBI lineage: Eukaryota > Metazoa > Chordata > Actinopteri > Argentiniformes > Microstomatidae > Nansenia > Nansenia antarctica. The sequence goes on along the minus strand of NC_137688.1, from coordinate 59,081,991 downwards.
CAGAGATAAAAACAAGTAGGCCTACTTCAGCTCCATGTGGTTACAAACCCGGCTATGCCAGTTTGTCCAGCTGTGCCTGGTGAGGTGGAAGTGCTCCAGTGTGGGAATGTAGCTGGAGAATCTGGGGATTCTGGGGAAACTCCCAAACGCCTCCAGTTAACACTGGCAAACCGTGGCAAGTCAGGGATGAAGCATTTCAGCACTTCACATCAAGAACGTCACAACACAAATAGTCTCCTGACAATGGAGAGAGAGGGGGGAGACAGTGTGAGTGGAAGAAGTAAGAGATACGTAGACATAAAAAGAGAGAGCAGGAGCAGGGGTGGGGGGGTGGGGGTGAGAGAGAGACAGACAGACAGAGAAAGAGAGAGAGAAAGAGAAAGAGAGGGAAAGAGAGAGAGAGAGAGAGAGAGAGAGAGAGAGTCCACACAATGCAACTGCTTTGCTTTCTGTATCTAGTTACATTGACAATTGAGTACATTGACATATACAGTTACACTGTAGCTGTTTGTGTTAGTGTGTACAGTGCAGAAACCCTTCTCCTATTTCCTTATGGGTTAGGCCGGGTTAGGGTTAGCATTTAGCAAGACCTGCATTATAATTATTATTAAAATGTATACGAGGAGTTCAGAATGGAGTTGGCTCAGGTGCAACAGAAACTGCTGCCTGTTCCCACATGCCTATAGACCTGCTCCACCTGCTGCTTATTTACATATCTTGTCTTAAAATGCCACCCCATGAATGGAGCCATCTGAGGAGTCACAGGAGGTGCTGCTGATGACACTACCATTGCCAATGCTTCCGCTAAAGGGAGGGCTAAAACCCTGTCCAGACCTGACCTCCGGAATGTTCCGGAACTCTGGCTGTCTTTGAAGAGAGCCTGTCTGGCAGAGGAGGTGAGAGAGGAAAGACTGGGACATGTGGAGGGTGGAGAAGAGAGAAGAGGGGGGGGGGTAGGTGTGGGATAGCCTTGAGAGACAATTCTCTCCCTAATCTAGAATGAATGTGTTCTAGAATGTGTAGAATATTTTTTTATGGCTCTAATTTAGTTATTTTTGCTCGGTCAATACAGTATAATATAGTTGTCTCTTTCAGGTCGTATTTTGATCACTTGAAAAGAGCAGACAGAAAACAGTTCTCAGTTTTGATTATGCATGAGAGACCCCACTGAGGGTGCCACTGAGCTCCCCGTTGCCATGGAGACCAGCCCAGCACAGCGGAGTGTCGGTGGATGCAGTTACCCATCGCGGAGCATCTGTGTGGATTTGCAGTGAATGGGGAAGAAATCGACACATGAAAAACGCATCACCTTATCGCCTTATACCTCCTCCTTCTTCTGTCTTTTATGATCAGATCAGATGGTACTTGTCAATATAATACATGACATTACCCACCTGGTAAAAAGAGAAGACAAATACAATGAATTGTAGGCTACGTGCTTTTAATAAATGTGTTTTGAAGTCAGTCCAAGGTGATTTACTGTACAGGGGAGATAACAATAATACTGCTTTAGGGTTGTTGAGTCTGAGCGTCTATTTTTGTCCTCAGTCGAGCTACTCTTTCAGACAGAACAGACTCTCTGGGGATGGTCTCCTTCCTGTATTCACAGAGAGAGACATTCCCGTTCCCACATTACCTCACCCCGGAAACATGCCACACAGGCCTCAACCTCGGGCCCTGGAATGTGACTCCAATCACGCCACCACAAGTGTGTGTGTGTGTGTGCGCGGGGCATGAAAGAATGTGTTGTTAACATATGATACAGGGAATGTTTTTCGTTTTTTTTTATATAGACATTTCTGAGGACAGACACATTCTCTGAGGACACACACATTCTCACACCGCCTGAGGTGAAGAAAGAAGACAGAAGACCACAGCGTTAGCCCTGCATGTTGCAGCTGTGGAGCCATTGTCACTGTACAGAGGGAAGAGTGGTGATAGAGAAAAGGAATGAGAAAATACTGAAATATTCATGATAGTGCCATGCAATAATCTTAACAGACTCTGTGAACCTTTTCTGTTTTATTTTTTTTAAAACAGACTGTGTCACTAAGTCTATATCACCTGACAACCAACGCCCATCTCCTCCTCCTTCCCCTCCTCCTACTTCCCCTCCTCTTCCTCCACCACCTCCTCCTCCTCCTCCTCCTCCGCCATCTGTGAAACATAAAAGGAATGCATATTCTGCTGGACCACAGCAAGAGCAGTGACAGTGGGTTTCAAACTGTGCGGTGTTTCTGGTGTGTAGGCAGGCAGGCAGTCAGGCATTTAGGGTCTAACTCATTTCCATAGACAACAGGGTTTTGCTTTGCATAAAGAAAGCTGGAGTCAGCCTGGGGTGCAGTAAACCATCCAATTGGTCCTTTGGAGGTTGAGGCATCTCGTGGTCAGGGAAAAACCATACGAGAGTTGATTTCACATGAAGTACAAAACCCAGCACACCACCACTCCCCCAACATGAACATACACACTACACAAGTCTCGTTTTGGCAATGACAAATCAAGTCAAGTCTTGAGCTCTACAACATCACTCAACATCAACAATAGAATGTAATAAGTATAAAATGACATTACAAAAACAATACAAGTAATAAACAGTCCAAATAAAATAGACAGAATTAGTGTATCACCAGTAGGTAGTCAAGTGCAGAGTGCAATGTCAATGGAGTGCAATGTCGCTGACTATTGGAGGGGCTTTCCAGATGGCACAGTCTATAATGAACCTTTAAATATTTCATAGATATTAAACCTTCTTCAGGGTCAGTTGTCCCTTTTGATGGATCAAGGCGACATAGCTGGGGGGAACGTGTGTAATAAGAATGTCAGTCATCCAGGGAGGTTTCATCCAGGGAACCTTTCTGAAAATACTGTATAGACTTACACCTACAACTGGGTTTGCCAACCAATGAATCCACCCACTACCCCCTCTTTCCTTGGTTTCCATGGTGCTCTCTCATGCTGTCACACCAACAGAAATGGAACAGTGGGACTATGCTCCTACCACACACCCACGCCCACCCACTATTATTAGCACCGCCACCTACACAATCATGTAAGCAAAGTGAATTCTCTTTTGTGTCCCCTGTGTATGGCCTACAATATGGTAATTGGAAACAATGACTTTAGTAATAAAAGGATAACTCATTTACAGTACAATACTTCAAGTTCAACAGCAGACTGGTCTATTCTACAGTCAATGTCGCCCTCTGTCGGGACTAGAGACACGTCAGAGTCAGTCATGTTTTAGTAATAATAAACCGCGTTTCTAATTTGGAATTTCTGTGGGTTTCGCCATATTATGCCTGGCACACTAATATAACTTTGATTGATAAGTGTTGTATAATATCAAAAATATAAATGTCATAATGTAGTAGTCAGATCAGATGTAATGTCTCTGTTACTTTGTTTCATGTCGGATGCATTTACCTGTAGCACACAGGAAGTTCCAGTTCCAAAACATAAAACTAACGTGGTTGTGAGCAGTTCATTTTTGTAACTTGCTAGTTAAGAATCTTTCCATTTCTATCCATTCCAAAATGGATGAAGAACTCACGGTACGTTCGGTCAATTAGTATTAATGTTTGTGCCCCATGCGCAACTTTTTGTGGAACATAGTGTATACATGTGTGTGTGTGTATATGTGTGTGTGTGTGTGTGTGTGTGTGTGTGTGTGTGTGTGTGTGTGTGTGTGTGTGTGTGTGTGTGTGTGTGTGTGTGTGTGTGTGTGTGTGTGCGTGTGCGTGTGCGTGTGCGTGTGCGTGCGTGTGTGTGTGTGTGTGTGTCCATCTGTATGATTCTCTGTCTGTAGTAGTGTGTGCAACCTCTCTGTTTATGTCGGTCTGACTTTGTCTGTGTCTGTCCCTATGTAGGGTGGCTACAGGGAGCCATGTGGCCAGTGTGGAGTGGTGGACTGGGGCATATCAGAGGAGGGAAGATTTTACTGCAGAAGTTGTCACAATGTGATCGAGGTAAGCACTATTTGCATCAGCAGAGAGTGTATGAATAACTTAAGGTTATTTACATAACCCCGGTTCTCTGAGTAGTATTCGTGAGTATCTCACTATGGGAATGCTAGGGGTGGGCATCGACGATCGATAATTGATCGATAAGGATCTTGGTCGATCACAAAATAAAACATTTGGTCGATCACAAAAAAAAAAAAAATTTTTTTTTTTTTTTGTGATCGACCAAATGTTTTATTTTGTGATCGACCAAGATCCTTATCGATCAATTATCGATCAATTATCGATCGTCGATGCCCACCCCTAGAATGCCCCCTGCGTGACCTCATCATAAGCTGAATTACACTGCGCCAGCCCATTGGCTGGCCCAGGCGACGCTTGTGTCAGGAAGGACGGGACCCTCCGTCTATATAAGGCTTACACACGGCGTCTGTCGTCATTCAAAACAAGCAACCTCTTACTCGCTTCTAAAGCAAGGAGGGTGGTCCGGTGAGATACTCACGAATACTACTCTGAGAACCGGGGTTATGTAAATAACCTAAAGTTCTCTTTCATAGTATTCGTTTCGTATCTCACTATGGGAATATACTTACTCCCGTATTGCCAGACCTGCCTGCAAAACGACAACTGTCCCAGAATGGACCCTCACACTCTAGGAACTACGTCCTAAGAGGAACCCAAACTGAGGACTGAGTGTGATAGCGTTGGAGCCGTAACATCCAACCTATAAAATCTAGCGAACGTGTGGGGCGAAGCCCAGCACGCCGCCGCACACACCTCCTGAATAGACACCCCTTTAAAGAGTGCCCAGGAGGTCGCTAAACCTCTAGTAGAGTGCGCACGTAAGCCCGCGGGGGGCTGTAGACCCTTACTAGAGTAAGCCAAGGCAATAGCCGCCACTACCCAATGGGAAAGGCGCTGTTTTGACACTGGCTTTCCCGTGTGTGGATTCGCCCAGGATACAAACAACTGGTCACCTTTCCTGCAACCCTGAGTCCTGTCTATGTAAACACGCAGCGCGCGGACAGGACGTAAAGTATGCAACCGCCTGTGCTCATCCGAGGCGAAAGGCGGGGGATAGAAGCAGTGGCGGCTGGTGCTAAAATGTTTGGGTGGGGCACAGGTTATGGGGGCATGCTCCACGGGGAAGAATATCAACTTTAAAATCTGGATTTACAGTCAATTTTAGCATGAGAATAGCTCTACCCCCCTGTACAGACCTCGCCATCCCCTCTACCCCCCTGTACAGACCTCTTCATCCCCTCTACCCCCCTGTACAGACCTCTTCATCCCCTCTACCCACCTCTACAGACCTCTTCATCCCCTCTACCCACCTCTACAGACCTCTCCATCCCCTCTACCCACCTCTACAGACCTCGCCATCCCCTCTACCCCCCTGTACAGACCTCTCCATCCCCTCTACGCCCTGTACAGACCTCTCCATCCCCTCTACCCCCCTGTACAGACCTCTCCATCCCCTCTACCCCCTGTACAGACCTCTTCATCCCCTCTACCCTCCTCTACAGACCTCTTCATCCCCTCTACCCTCCTCTACAGACCTCTTCATCCCCTCTACCCCCCTGTACAGACCTCTTCATCCCCTCTACCCCCCCTGTACAGACCTCTCCATCCCCTCTACCCTCCTCTACAGACCTCTCCATCCCCTCTACCCTCCTCTACAGACCTCTCCATCCCCTCTACCCCCCTGTACAGACCTCTTCATCCCCTCTACCCCCCTGTACAGACCTCTTCATACCCTCTACCCCCCTGTACAGACCTCTTCATCCCCTCTACCCCCCTGTACAGACCTCTTCATCCCCTCTACCCCTCTGTACAGACCTCTTCATCCCCTCTACCCCCCCTGTACAGACCTCTTCATCACCTCTACCCCCCTGTACAGACCTCTTCATCACCTCTACCCCCCCTGTACAGACCTCTTCATCACCTCTACCCCCCTGTACAGACCTCTTCATCCCCTCTACCCTCCTCTACAGACCTCTTCATCACCTCTACCCCCCTGTACAGACCTCTTCATCACCTCTACCCCCCCCTGTACAGACCTCTTCATCACCTCTACCCCCCCAGTTTTCTCTACAATTTCTACAATTTTCTCTCTACAGTTTCTACACGTCAACGTGTACCGAAACACTTGTTTCCAACGTGGTCCTACGTTTCTCCTACACCAAGACACATACAAAGAGCATAGAAACATACAAAGAGCATAGAAACATACAAAGAGCATAGAAGATACAATCAGAATACAGTCTGCCATTCCTTCTCCCAGCATCGATTTGGTTTTCCTATCATGACTGAAGGACAGATGATTCACTTACTTACACAAGTTTGACTTCGGTAATAGGTCCAGTTGCAATATCAAGTTGGGAACAAAAGATGCCTCCTTCTAATCCATTTGTTCAATTTGTTTACAAAGTCCGGTAGTGGAAAGCAGAACAACGCATTTGTTACTTCACATCCCGCTAGCCATGTTTTCTTCTCATACCAACCCCTCGTAAATCCTCGGTTTTACCGTCACGAACGTGACGCCGGACATGACGTAAGCACGTACGATTCTTTGTGCATGTCCCAAAACCCCATAGACAATCGACCGAATGGCCTGAAGTTACCAAAATAGATTTTACATGCAAGTCTACGAGAACAGCCTAGTGCAACTTCGAGTAGACTGAAAGTTGCCCCGAAAGGGGCGGGACTTGAAGCTGATTGGAACATACTCCACAGAACACTAGCTGATTGGACTATGATATACTCCACAGAACACTAGCTGATTGGACTATGATATTCAGAAGCAACACTGTCTAGAAGTCATAGAAAAAAAATCTCTCTCTTCTCCCTTTGGTGGGGCATTGCACAATTGCCCCTAATGAACCAGCCTCCCCTGGATAGAAGGCAGCCAACTCTATAGGGGTGCAAGAGCCTATAACCTTCGGAATAAAGGCTGGGTTAGGCATCAGACTGACCCTAGAGTCCCCTGAGAGGAACTTTGTACACTCTCTGTGCACCGAGAGCGCATGGACTTCACCTATGCGCTTAGCTGAAGCCAAAGCAAGCAATAGGACTGTCTTTAGCGTTAACACTTTCACCTCCACCTGTTCCAGCGGTTCGAACGGTGGGCAGGAGAGAGCATCTAGCACCGTAGGGAGGTCCCATGAAGGAGCTAATGGCCTAGACGTAGGCAATTTCCTTCGGGCCCCTTTCATAAACTGGCACACCAACGGGTGCTGGCTTATTGACTTTCCACCCAGGCCAATATGACAAGCCGAAATAGCTGCCAAATAGACCTTAACAGTTGAGAAAGCCTTACCCTTCTCAATCAGGTCCTGTAGAAATGACACAATAACTGTCACAGAACACTGAAAAGGGACAGCGTGTGACTCAGCGTGCACCCAGTCTCGAACACACGCCACTTATGCCCATACAACTTTCTACACTGCGTTCCAAATTATTATGCAAATTATATTTTTCGCAGATTTTCCTAAATAGTCGATGCAAATGACAATCAGTATAATTTTCAAGTCATCAACCGTTAGAGTATAATTCAAATTGTATTGAACAAACCTCCCAATGATAACAGTATTTAAAAAAAAAAAAAAAAACCTCAAAATGCACTGTTCCAAATGATTATGCACAACAGAGTTTCAAAACATTTATAGGTTGTAAAGAACTAAAAATGGTAATTTGATGAATTTAGGGTTAGGAGGTCATATTAGGAGGTCATATTTACTGAAATCAAAAGCTATTTCAAACAAAAACATGTTACAAGTTACATGTTAACATAGGACCCCTTCTTTGATATCACCTTCACAATTCTTGCATCCATTGAACTTGTGAGTTTTTGGACAGTTTCTGCTTGAATTTCTTTGCAGGATGCCAGAATAGCCTCCCAGAGCTGCTGTTTTGATGTGAACTGCCTCCCACCCTCATATATATTTTGCTTGAGGATGCTCCAAAGGTTCTCAATAGGGTTGAGGTCAGGGGAAGATGGGGGCCACACCATGAGTTTCTCTCCTTTTATGCCTATAGCAGCCAATGACACAGAGGTATTCTTTGCAGCATAGCCTCATCCTCTCTCTTTTTCTCCTCACATCTCTTCTGCATTGAGGTGACTGCTGCACCGAAGAGATCCTGCGGTACGATAGGGGTGTCGAGAATTTCTTCTCTCTCCTTCGCCGACAGGTTGGTGAGACCGAGCCAACGCGCCCTCTCCTGCAGTACCATGAGACCCATGGATTTACCCGTGGCTTGAATGGCCATCTTGTGGAGACGGAGGATGTGATCCGTTATAACGCAGATTTCTTTCCATAGGGTATTGTCTGGCTTAACAGTCATGTCCTCCTCCAGCTCAGCCTGGTAGGCTGATAGGAGTGCGGAGGCATTGAGAGCCCTCGCTGTCAGTGCCGCTGCTTTGTAGCACTTGTCTGTAAGGCTAGCCTGAAAGCGGTCCGACTTGGAGGGTAGGGACGGGGCAGCCGAAGATACGGGGGTCTTCGGGTGCAGGTGGCGCGCCACCACCGGCTCGACCGGTGGGATGTGGCGGAGGCCGAGGGAGTCCAGCCCCTCACAATCCAGTTGAGAACCCCCGATTATGGGGTGTTTCTCGCTGAATGGCCGTTCCGCTATCTCATCGAGTAGCTCGGGGAAGAACGGCATAACATGTTTCCCCATCTTAGCCGCCGTCTGCAGTCTTTTGCCATCAAAGCGTGACTTAACAGTTTCAGTTTGGGTGACGGGCCAGGGGATATTCAGCCTTTTTGCTGCTCGCTTGCACATGTCCTGCATGTCACAGTCCATGAGAGACGGGGCGGAGGGTTGGTTGCCTCCGCCAGGCGTGAGGGGCTTTTCAGCTCCGCGCCTACCGATTGAGAATGAGGAGTCCTCATCATCACCGGTGGACAAAATGAGGTCTGAGTCGTGCGACCCTCCCTCATCGTTATCCGAGTCTCTCCTAGGGTCATAGCGAGCAGCGGTAAAGCTGTTAACTCCCTTGTCATCCAGTACCGGGAAACCGATGTCAGGGCTATGTGATATAGGCGGAGGGTCCCGTCCCTCCTGACACAAGCGTCGCCTGGGCCAGCCAATGGGCTGGCGCAGTGTAATTCAGCTTCTGATGAGGTCACACAGGGGGCGTTCCCATAGTGAGATACGAAACGAATACTATGAAAGAGAACACACATTTAGTGTTGCCTAATATTATGAAGTGGATGATTTGTCACGGTATTCTTTTTCCTCCCACACAAAGAGAACCAAAGACACAGTTGCGGACTCATCATCTCTTATGAGAGTCTCTCACAGAGTCTCTACCATCGCTAAGGGAGGAAAAAAACGAGGTTTGCCTCTTTGTGCATAATAAACAACAAGTGATTTTGGTTGCGTATTTTTGCCTCCAAGTTTAAGCTGTGTGTGTGTGTGTGCGTGTGTGCGTGTGTGTGTGTGTGTGTGTGTGTGTGTGTTTCAGAACATGGATGGCAGTGGATGGTGTGTGAGGGCTTCCAGTTCATCCTCAAGCACCAGGCTGAGGCTCTGCTGGCCTTGGGAGTCAGTGCCCAGTTCAAGGTCTGTCAGAAAGGACACTCAGGGTTGGGGGTAGACACAACGCTTGGGTCATTCCATGTGAAATCAACAGAAAAAAGAGGATTTAAATTCATGTCATGGATTGTTGATTTGACATGGAAGGACCCACTTACGGCCAAGCTCCACCATGGCCATCGAGCGTTGCGTCTAATGTGCGTTGCGTCCGAAATTGGGATCAAATGCATTGTAATCAATGAAAGGTGCTCCACCTGCTGCGTAGCGTCGCGTCAGCGTTGCGTCCGATGGCTTCGTCCAAAGTAGACTTTCAAAAAAGTTTGATTTTTGACGGTGGATGGACGCAGACGTCACAATGAGACGCCCCACGTGGGCGCCTGGGGCGTCAATCACCGCACCTGTGGTGAACTCTTGTTGCAGGAATGGATACTCTATGTATCAGATGAATAAACGTTGGTATGATCATCATCTGACATGTCTGGAGTTTAGAATGAGAAGGTTCTATCTCCGTTTAGAATGAGAAGGTTCTATCTCCGTTTAGAATGAGAAGGTTCTATCTCCGTTTAGAATGAGAAGGTTCTATCTCCGTTTAGAATGAGAAGGTTCTATCTCCGTTTAGAATGAGAAGGTTCTATCTCCGTTTAGAATGAGAAGGTTCTATCTCTGTTTGTATGTAACTAGATGTATGGTTAAGGATAGGGTTAGATTTAAGGTTAGGGCAAGGTTTAGGATTAGTGGTTAGTTAGTTGAAATGTTGTTGACAGTTAGTTGAACATCTACTGAACTAGCAACTATCTATTTGGGAATATGTAGATAAAATATTACCCTGATTGGAAAATGTTCTGTATGATGTTGTTATTGTTGTGGACATAATTGCAGTCAAGGGTGAAATTATTCCCGTATACAAAAAATGCCAGTGGAGCTAGAGTAGAACGTTGACGTTGACGCAACGTTGACGCGACGCCGCAGGTGGAGCTTGGACAACGGGAAGTTGACGCAACGTCGATGACGAGTTGACGCGACGCAGCAGGTGGAGCTTGGCCGTTACATGGAACACTGCCCGGACGAGAGAAACATAACAATGCTCTTCTATCAAATCAAACACACTTGTGTCAACTGAAGTTATTGCATTCTTGGTCTTTTGTAGGACGACGTGCTGTGTCAATTTTGGAGGAAGTACCTCCAGAAAAGCAGACAGGCCTACTCTAAGAATCCAATTAAGCGTGTTGTGAAATTTAAAGTGGTGAGTCTACTGTATACATAGGCTGTAGGGAAGAGCTTCTGTGTTCTAATTTAGTTCTACGCTTAGAAACCTGTGTGTGTGTGTGTGTGTGCGTGTGTGTGTGTGCGCGAGTGTGTGTGCACGCGAGTGTGTGTGTGTGTGTGTGTGTGTTAACACTGGTGGGAAGTCTCAAATAACACACATTTGTGTAATGACTGACACCATCACTGCACCAAAAATAGCACTTTCGGTTGTAGAGATTTACAAAACAATTTCCCGTCTGGTATTGCCCTCTAGTGGTGGGTTGTGGTAGGAAAAGCATCTGTCGAGCATCCTCCAATGATGTTTGTGTTATTCACTTCACATGACTCTCTCTCTCTCTAGCCTTACGCTCCTGATTGTGATTGTGTTCTTGCTCCCCCTAGCGTTCTCATGACTCTGATTCAGAAAGTGCTCCAGAGTCTTGTGTGAGTGACTATTCCATGATGTCTGCCAGTGAAACAGATGGGGACGTGGCCAGTACAGCAGGCTCAGTCTCAGGTACAGGAGATTCAACTAGATTCAGGCTGAACAGCTCCTCCCAGGACTCTGATCTAGCTAAGCTAATCGTGTGTGTGCATGCACCTACCCTATGTACAGGGTACCCGCACTGGTCTTAAAAAGCCTTAAAGTCTAAAATCCAGCAATCCGACGCATAAGGCCTAAAAAGGTCCCAAATAAAAATGAGGTGCTAGGTATTAAAAATGAAATTAGTTTATCCTGCAAGGAAATCAATCCGACCACATCTATTTATGTGGAAATGAATCAAGCTGGAACCAATTCGCTTCCTTTTTTGTCTGTATGGCAGTGAAATCCCTAATTTCATCACCTTGAGGATGACAAAAAGCTATCATATGGTGTCTCAAATAGGTCCAAAATTCTAAAATTGACTTGTTGAAACTTGTTGGAACCCTGTATGTATGCACCTACCCTATGTATACACTAGGGCTGGGCAAACGATCAACATTTTTTTCCCGATAATCGTAACGAATTAACGATCAATTATCGATTAATCAATAAGCTTTTTTTGTATACATTATATTATTTTTTTTACATCAAAAAAAAAATAGGGAAAAAAAATAGGGCAGAAATAACAAGCATGTTTTCCTTGGGGAAAAAACTTTATTTGTGTTGCTATTGCACACATTCATTCATTCACATCCAAACTAGACACTACAGTCAGATAACAATCCTCTTAAACAAGGCAGTGAGTAGCCTAAATTGTTTAACTTAAAAACACATTTTACGTTATAAATAAAAATATAGAAAATAAGTAACTCACCATAGGAGCAGTAAAAAAACAGTTACTCACAAATAGGAGGATGACTGAAAACGTTCAGTGTCCTTAAGAGCGTCCAGCTTAACTTAAATTTAAACTCCAGCGAGAGACTGTAGGCGGCAGGCCTACTGGTTCTTGTTCAGAAAGATGATCATGTTAACATGTTCAGGGGTGAGAGACGAACGCAATCTGGTGACACGTGGACAAACTAATAATTTCCATTATTATTCAAAAATAAATAAAAAATAAAAAAAGGATTATCGATCAAAATATTTTGTGATCGACCAAGACCTTATCGATCAATTAATCGATCATCGATCATTGATGCCCACCCCTAGTATACACCTACCCTATGTATGCACCCCTACCCTATGTATGCACCTACCCTATGTATGCACCCCTACTCTATGTATGCGCACCTACCCTATGTATGCACCTACCCTATGTATGCACCTACCCTATGTATGCACCCCTACTCTATGTATGCACCTACCCTATGTATGCACCTACCCTATGTATGCACCCCTACTCTATGTATGCACCCCTACTCTATGTATGCACCTACCCCATGTGTGCACCTGTATTCTCCAGGTCACTACAGTGACGGATTCTCCTCTCCGTATTCTGGCTCTGAGGATTGTGCCTCCTACCTCTCCCCACGCCACAAGAGGGCCACCAAGCTGATGACCATGCCCAAGACCCTGGCCCTGTGTTACCTGTCTCTGCTGTGGACCAGAGAGGCTATCACACTGGCTGACCTGCTCAGGTCAGAGGCACGGGGGTGGGGGGTGGACAACACTCAGAACATGGAACATAAAGTGATGGTCTCAGTTTGCTGAACGTTATGGCCCTCATTCAATGAGTCTCTGTGCTGTGCAGGTTTGTGAGCGAGGGACACATCCCCTATGTGAACGCCTATGAAGATTTCCCAGAGGAGATGAAGCTGTATGGAAGAGACGCACTCATCTTCAGAGTGGAGGTGAGCAAACGTATCACAGACCCTGCTCCTATTTCTCTAGGGTTCCAAACATATCAGTAATCATTGTGTTGTTTTTCAGCAAAGACCTGCATTATCATTAAAATGTTTCATGTCATGTGAAAAAGATAGGTTACCCCATGAAAACCTTTAAACATATGGACATTTGATTTGAGAGGTGGAGGTAATATAACTAAACAAATCCCCCAAAATTAAAAATTGTAAAATAGAAACACATTTTTCTTGAGGAAAAAGTTTAGTACTACTTCAAATGCTAAAATTAGAATCAAGTGCACCACATCAGGTGCGAATGATTAGAACTTTGTTAGAGAGGATTTTGGAGGAGCCTGTCTTATTTAAACACATTATAAACTAAATATAAACTAAAGACATTTAGTTTGGTTTGCTCTTGATTGTTGAAGTGAGTGGTATCAACATGGCGAGATCAAAAGAGCTCTCTGAGGCCTTCAGAAAGAAGGTTGTAGATGTGTATGAGTCTGGGAAGGGATTTAAAAAGATCTCCAAACAATTAGAAATCAGCTATTCCACTGTCCGGAAAATCATTTGGTGGAGAACATTTAAAACAACTGCCAACATGGCCAGGTCAGGCCGTCCTAACAAGTTCAGCTCAAGAGCAGACTGCGAGTCTCCAACAATCCTAAAATGTCATTACAGGACAGTTATAGGAAACGTCTAATTGAGGTTATTTCAGCTGAAGGGGGCAATACCAGATATTAGGGCATAGGGTAAATAACCCTAACCCTAAATAAATTATAACAAAGTTCAATTGTCGTTGTTTTTGGTTCAATTACATCACATTTATCTATAGACATTGTTTGAAAGAAGATCAAATATTGTTATGTCCATATTTCCATAAAAAAATACAACAACAAAAAATTAAAAACACATATTTCATGGGGTGTCCTAATTTTTTCACATGACTGTACTGTATATGAGATCAGAATGTTGGCTCAGGTGCAACAGAAACTGCTGCCTGTTCCCACATGCCTATAGACCTGCTACACCTGCTGCTCATTTACATATCTTAAAATGTCATCCCACTCCGGGAATTTCTATTCCCCCCCCCCCCCTGCAGGGAAGAGTAACATATACTGTAGCGGCACATTCACTTGTATCTCCTCTACTCATAGAATACTTGCTTGTCCGATGGCTGACCCTGTGTTTGTGTGTTTATTCCCTAGTCCATTCCCTCTCACAGGGCCCTGCACAAGGAGGCCCAGTACCTGGCTGTGTTCCTGGAGCTGCCCACCTTCCCCTCCATCTCCCGGGACTGCCTCCTGCACCCCTCTCTGCTCACCCTCCGCTACCTGACTGAAACCAACCTCCCCGGTGGGTCTGCCCTACAGCACAATCCCGTTGGAAACTTGCAGCAGTCACTTTCAAGGAAACCATTGAAAAACTTGCTTTATTGGGTTCACATTGGCCCATTAAACGCATGTATTCCATTTGATTTTTCCTTGTATGTCTCTTTAGACACACATCTCTACCAGGAGTTATTCTGCACTTCCACGTCTTAATGCATCATTCTTTCTTACAAATCCTGTCTTACAAACACAACACATGCTCACTCAGTCTTTCTCTGTTTTTATCCTCTCAGATGAACTGCATGACTGGGTGTGTAGGATAATGCATCAGTCTGGTATGGCAGATGAGAGCCATCACACGTTTGAACCTATGAACTCCAAATCCCCTCTCCAACATTACGACATTCAGGCTGCAGCTTTGATCATTGTCGCATTGAAGCTACTCTTCAAACTGGATGACCACACTGAATGGTATGCTGCCTGTCCTTCACAATGTTAACCTGTATCAGCTAAGCAACCTATGCTCTTTGAGATATCATGGGATGTTTGGAAAGCATGTCTATTTTTGACTGTTAAATGTATGTCACTGTATGGCATTTATTTGTATTGAACATATTCATACTTATTGTAGACTCATAGTGCTTTACATAAAACATGAGATAACAATTAATATGTGAACATGTCAAATTAAAAACCGAACAAATGAAGTAAGATACAGTAACAATTAAACATTTTCAGGTTTAAAAACAATAAATAAAACCAATCAATCAGTTAAAAAAATCTAACTCTTTAACATACACTCAATTAAAAGCCAAACATTACAAATTAAAAATGTATACAGATGGATCTGACCTAATGTCTTGACAGCAAGTTCCAGTGTTTTGAGGCATAGTGAGCAAATGCTGCCTCACCACTTTTGGTGCTCACTCACTATTAAAAGGCCAGCCTCAGATGAACTTAGGGATCTATAAGGCACTAGCATGTTTGAGATGCATTTTGGCCCTACCATACCTCAAAATCAACCATGAATACCTCCAGGAAAGACGGATGAAGGTTTTGGAAAGGCCATCACAGTCCCCAGACTTGAATATTATTGAAAATCTGTGGAGAGATCTCAAACATGCTGTGCATGCAAGAAGGCCGAAGAATATTTCTGAGCTGGAGGTGTTCTGCCAGGAAGAATGGGGAAGAATTCCCAAAACAAGAATTGAAAGACTCTTAGCTGGCTACAGGAAGCGTTTGCAAGCTATTATACGGTAGTTGCCCGAGGAGGAGTTACAAAGTACTAGCTGACAGGGTTCCCAAACTTTTGCACAAGGCTTTTTTCCTTGTTGTATTATTTTTAAACTGTAAAACGTTGTGTAAAAATGTGATGAAATGTGTCATGTTTAACTTTGTACCATTTATAGGTTAGGTTTGCTTTTCACTTATATTAATTGTAGAAGGCATTTTGACTAGGGGTGCCCAATTTTTTTGCACCCCACTGTAAGTCTGAGTCTAAAAGAGACACCGAAACTTCTAACCTGATCTTTACATTGTATATGGAGCGGGATTCTAGGTGTGCTGCAACCACAAGCCTCTTCTTTTTAGCTCCAAAGATAATAGTCTTGTATGCTGACTACTGTATTGACTTCTGTACTTTGATGCTGCTTAATCTTAAAACCTTCCTCTTTTTCCAGGGATTTATCTAATGATGCACGTGACAAGGAGAAGGAGAATCCAGGTAGCTGTTTTGTCTTTTTGTTATCTACCTAGTCTTGGAATGTGTTGACTGGAGGCCACCTATTAAGCTTGAGAACCAATCCAGACAACATCTACATGTATGACGAATCTTGATTTCATGTGTTATTCTTTCCATTGCTGTTGCTCTCTGAAGTTATCCTACAATAATCCAGCCCTGCCAAGATAAACACTCGAGGATTACACAATGAGATTATTTGCATGAATGTCTTGAAGATCTTTAGATAAAGGAATGCCTTTTAGGGAACATGCTTTTAATATCTATGTGAGACACTGCCCACAGAGCAAAACTTGGTTGGGTAAACATTGTTTATTCAACAAGAATCATGTTGTACTCTCTCTTTTCTTGTTGTTATGGTTGAAATTGAATTGGATTAGAGTTTTCACTTTCCTTCAAATTCTAACGGACATCCCAATGAATAGACTGATGTACCTTTTGTACTTTACCACAGAAGAATGTTGCATGTACTGTTTTACTGCATTCCTTTGCTCTATGACTGGCATCCTTCCCATGGTTAGAACTGTCCTAAAGTCCCTTCATTGGTTGCCTGTCAGTTCTAGAATAGATTTTACATTTACATGTTTGGCATTTAGCAGATGCCTTTATCCAAAGCGACTTACAACAAATACATTTGACTAAATAAGTTAATCATCTGTCCACCAAAAAGTAATCTATGCTCGGGCCAGGGGCCATTGGCAGTCATAGTGCTAGAAGAACTTAATTTATTTGCTAGAAGAACTTATCTATTTATTTTAAACAGTAGAGAAACTGTACAGGGGGGAAGAGGGTAGATGTCTCAGGAGAGACAGTTAAGGTGTAGCCTTGAAGAGATGGGTCTTCAGTCTCCGGGGGATGATGGGGAGTGATTCTGCAGTCTTGACAGTAGTGGGAAGCTCGTTCCACCAGCGGGGAGCCTGGATAGTAAAGAGTCGTGACGGGGTAGTCACTGCTGCATCCGTGTAGAGGTGGTGGTTTTAAGATCTAGCACCTGAATACTTAGCAGACATGCTTTTAATGAATGCTCCCTCTAGATCATCATACTTGCAGGCAATGGTCACCCCCCAAACAGCCCGTGCACTCTGCTCCTCCACCTCTGCTGGCCGACTGGTCCCACCACCTCTACGCCAACACGGCAGTCGCGCTGTCCGGTCACGTCTCTTCACAACACTGGCTCCCTGCTGGTGGAATGAGCTGCCCACGGCTGTCAGAACTGCAGAGTCACTACCCATCTTCCGTCGAGACTGAAGACCCATCTCTTCAGCTTACACCTTAACTGCTCCTCCTGAGACATTACCACCCCCAGCACTACGTCTCCTGAGACACCTGCTTTTCCCCTATACAATGCCTCCTAAGACTCTACTGCCCCCCTTGTACTGTCTCTCCAGCAAAAAAGAAAAAAAACTTTTTCACGACGACTGCCAGTGGCCCCCGACCTGAGCTAGATTACGCATCCTGCTAGAACTGGTGAATTGATGATTCACTTCCTTCCTTCAAATGTATTGATTGTAAGTCGCTTTGGAATAAGGCGTCTGCTAAATGCCAAAAATGTAAATGTAAAATGTAAATGTAGATCACTCACGTCCTCTGGCACCAGCCTTTTAGTTGTTCCCTGGGTGAGGACAAAGAATTACAGGGAGACACCATTTAGTGTCTATGGTCCTCGCCTCTGGTACAACCTGCTAGAGGACCGCGGGCGTCACAATCTGTAAACACCTAAAAATCTTATCTTATTATCTACCCACTTCTATGATGCTACATTGGTGTCTCTGTTCTATTATATCTCTTGTTTCCTATACTGACTATTTCCTTATATTACAGTTATGTTATTTATGGTTAGGAAATTGCAATTTGTTTTGAGGAGTCCCTGCTACAGCATTATCATTGTAAAGGTTAAGGGTCCTCTTTCCTCTCATCTGCCAACTAATGTAAAAGGAACATTTGAGCTCAAAATCATTGTCCAGATAACCTAAACCGGCTTCCAAATATGTACCCATAAAATGGGTATCATTACCATCTCAGAATTAGCTACTGCCGGGTTTGTTTACATCCACAAGCACTGCACTAGCGTCTGCACTATCCCTTGTGTTTACTCACGTGTGTCTTATCTTAGACGTGCCTCTGTTGCTGGCTGGAAAGCACAAAGCGCTTTGGACGTTGTAGGAAGTTTGCTCCAATTGTTTTATATTTCCTGGCGTTCCTTTAGACAACAAATACCACTAATAACTTTTCTTGGTGACAGAATTGTCCTATTTTCTCTCCATACGTCTTGGCAGATGAGAACAGCTTCAGCATGACAACGTGGTACGAGACGCTGCAGTCTGCCCTGAGCCGAGCCAGACAGAGGCAGGAGGAGAACATGGCCAGGTGAGTCAGGGTACACACACACACACACACACACACACACACCGGCACCACTGTCAGTACAACTGGCTCTGTCACTGTTAGCCATCTATTCGAAACTGCTCTCTCAAAATGTATGATTTTATTTAGCTTTGTCCTGTTTTTCCCCCACAGAAAGCATTGGAAGTCAAAGAAACCTCTTTGTCCCTCAAAGAAAGACAAGTCGGTGGTCCTCAAGAGAAGACGTAGGTGTCCCTCAAATATTCATCTCTGTTTCATCTCCCTCAAAAACACCCTCAATGAACTATCCTTTGTCCATTATTGACATGGTAAATGGGCTGTAAAAAAGAGCTTGTACTGCATGGAGGTTTCCCACCACTGGTGACCTAAGGCCTCTGTCTCCTCGGCGTTCTCCTTATTTGTTTACACTCTTCTTTTTTACTCACTTTCACCTCTCTGTCCCCAGGTATCGCAGAGCAGGTTCAGAGGAGCTTCCAGAAGCTTTCTGGCTCCTCCATTGCAACTCCATTGTCCCGTCCCACCAGCTTCTGTTTCCGGTGGGGGGACAAGGAGGAGGAGGAAGAGGCCGTGGATGGGCCCAGCCTGCACCAGCAAAGGCTGGACGGTGTTGTAAGGCTACTGAGGGGTACACTACAGCCCTCCAACCCAGAGTACTGGCATGTAGACCTGAGGGCCTGCCTGTCCAGGTAAGACCACCCTCTGCGATAGTACCTACCAGGGTTATTCAAGGGCAGTCTAAATTTAAAAATCACTTTGCAGGTCTGTGTGTTCGCTCCTCAGATGAGGGCTGTTTGCACTGTCAGCACCGATTGAATCTACCCAGCTTTTCTCTGTCTCTGTCTCTCCCTTTCTGTCTTGAGCCTCTCCTTACTCATTTTCCATCAGTTAGCTTAGGCTATAGCTTGTGTTGGTACTGGTGGTGAACATGTAATTGTTGTTGAGTATTCCCTATAGGATATGGGAGCTCAAAGATTAGCACTCAGCACCCAGACCGTTGATAGAGTGTAGGCACTATTTATTGATTTATTTTTGCTCATCAGGACTTGCGACAGCCACTATAAAGACATGGAACCCACCCTCCCCAGGATTTACCTGTGGGTGCTGGAGCTCTTCTCCTTCCTCATGGGGGTGAAACCAGACTGTGTGTATGAAGAAGTGCTGAAGGTGGAGAGACGCCTCTTGAAGAGCAGGCCCCCGCCCAGGGCTAGAGAAACGCCCAGAAAACCGACAGGCAAACAACCCAGCAAACAAACCAGAAAAACATGTTCTAGGTGACTAAAGGGAGTCACTTAATTTTGACCAATCATCGCTGGAATCATAATTTGAGTTTCCTACTGTTTATTGACATGAAGTTGTATCACTTCTCTATGCAGCTCTTTATGCCTTTTTATACAAACTGCATCAGATTGAATGATGAATGATGTATAGTATACACTGTAATTGTAGTTTCTATATGTCCACTGTCTACAGTTGTGTTTTTATTTGTAATCATTAAACTATATTTATACTTTTTCAGCTGATGAATTTTGTTCCCTCTATGAATCTGTGGTTGCATGGAATGTACGTCCGTCAATGGATGTTTAGAGCTTAGTTCAGAAAAGATCCTGTCATTCAGTGTGTAGGGGAAGCCTTTTGAATATGTTAGCCAGAGAGAACAGACTTACTCTGGTATTATACGTTTTTGGACTGTATTGTTCTCAACCTCATGCGCCTAATGAAACTGGTGTGTATCGATGCTCGCTCATCAGGAGTAAAGTAGTGACCTATGTAAATCCACCTAGAAACCCCGCCCATTGCGTCATAGCGATCCAGCAGCGTGCCATAGCCCAGGTAGAAGTCAACAGGTACCAGTCAAAAGTTACCGCTCATCGAGCGAAAAAAGCTGACAAAACTCGTTCTAAAGGACGCGGTTGGCAGCTGTCTACATTTACAGTGCATCGTGAGTTTTTTCCACCGGACGGATTGGATTTACCATTCCAACTAGAAAGTCCAGTCCGACGGAGAGAAATGTCACAGGAATCTGGCAAGTAAGTACACTGCGACATCATGGTCCATTTGTGTCTTAGTATGACGACAGGTGCGGAGGTGCGTTTATCATGACGCTCCTGGTGATCCAAAACGTACTTTTATTTATTTACGTACTTTTTATTTTAAGACTACTACAACTGCATGGGTCATTTCGTAGTAATTCCACCTGTTGTATCGTTGTCGTACGGGCATTTAGTCAGTTAAGGTTTCTGTTTTGTTGTGTTTAGTAACTTATAGCCTAATAGTGTGCTAATACATAAATCACACAAAATTGAAAGAGGTCATTTTCATTGAATAGGAATCTTTGGTTTAGATTACAAAAAACAAAGACCGGAGAAAGTATCTATTCAATGCAACTATCATCAATTCACCTCTTGTGCAACACACAGTTCTCCCGTTTTAACATCAGATTTTTTTGTTTTTTTGTTTCTAGGGGATTTGGGGGTAAGAGAGAAAAAAACTGTCTTAAGTATAAAATAAAAAAAAGGGGGATGTCCATGTCTATAAACAGTACCATACATCAGCTGTACCCTGCTACTCTACGCTGTCTCACTGTCCTGTGTTGATTTGTATCCATACTCAAAGCAGGATCAGTAATGATAATGAGTCTTCGTGATCTTAAGCAAAACAATGAAAGTCTTATGCATAGAGGTGAGTCACATACTCATAAGTCAACAGTCAGGAAACCAAGAGACAGCTTATTAGCTCAGGCAGTAGAAGACCTGTCCTGCTGGTAGAGCAGGATTACATCTCTCAGAGCTGGTGAAGTTATTATAACATTGTGTTCACTTGTTGAAGGGTTACTCTGCTTAGCTCTGCTGCCCACCTTAAGCGTTGCAAAAGGTCGTAGCTGTATTTTTAAAAATGTGTCAGAAATTGAAATCTACATCCAACTACTGAAGGCCACACACTGCTTACATTTAAATTGTATGTCCCTTGTCTTGTCTTGTTTTGTATGAATAGAGTGGAAGTCAATGTCAAGGTGATAGCTGGCAGTTATGTTTTTATTTGTAATAATTTTCTTGCCAATTCACATTCTTACCAAGCAGTGGCGGACTCAGGCTGTTTGAAGGGCAGGGGCGAAAAGAAAAAAAGGGCACCTACTGCACAACATGGGACCCCATCAGTGCACATGGTCAAGTTTAGACCATTGGAAGGGCAGCCAATAGGGCACATCCTCTAATTTTGCCACTCAAAAGGGCACTTTAGTGCAAGGTTTTTCAACTGTGGGGGCACATGGTCTAGTTTAGACCATTGGAGGGGCACCAATAGGGCACATCCTCTAATTTTCGCCACTCAAAAGGGCATTTTTGCCACTCAAAGGGGCACTTAAGAGAGATGTTTTTCAACCGTGGGGGCACCAGGAGGGGCGGTCACCCCCCCTGCCCCCCCTCTGAGTCCGCCAGTGTTACCAAGTATGCAGTGCATCATCGTGGTGGTGGGGCGGCTGTGGCGCAGGAGGTAGAGCCGCCGTCTAATGATCGCCGGTTGGCAGTTCGAGCCCCCTGCCCTGGCCACATGTCGAACCCCAAATTGCTCCCGATGAGCGGGCTGGCGCCTTGCATGGTAGCTTGGCCGCCATGTGTGTGTGAATGAGAGGCCGTTGTAAAGCGCTTTGGAATAAGACGCTATATAAGTCAGTCCATTTTATCTCAGTTTTCCTGACTGCATCGTTGGGTTTCTCTCTTCCATGTGCAGAAAGAGGGGGGTGCTGGTGCTGCAGAATGACCAAGCGTATGATGGTCAGCAGCAGGCCTACACAGAGGATGATGAAGCCTGGAGGGTGTTCCTGGAGAACCCGCTGACAGCCGCCTCCAAAGCCATGATGAGCATCAACGGGGACGAGGACAGTGCCAATGCTCTGGGCCTCCTCTATGACTACTATAAGGTACGTCCACCATTGGGTGCTTAGGTGGCGTAGCGGGTTAAGTGTTGACCATGTAACCGCAGGGTCTCCGGCCGGGGACATATCCTGCATGTCATCCCTCCTCTCTCTCACCCATCCTTCCTGTCTACATCTCTACTGTATCTGTCAGTGAAATGAAAAGTATGAGTGGGACTGCCCCACTCAGAAAAAAATAACTTTTTTTCTTTTAATAACTTAAAAGAAAAAAAGGTACGTCCACCATCTCACAGAGCCATTTCACCCTCTCACTGGCTCTCTGTCTCTTGCTCTTTAAATAGGTGCATTACATGTATGATAATAATTTTATAATTTTGCCATTTAGCAGACGCTTTTATCCAAAGCGACTTACAATTACGAATTACAGGGACATTCCCCCTGGAGTAACTGAGGGCTAAGTGCCTTACTCAAGGACACACTAGTAGTGGTGTGGTTTCAGGCGGGATTCGAACTCACAACCTTCAGATCACAAGTCCAACTCACTATCCACTACCACTACCCCACATAATAATGTGTTTTCTTCACCTAGGTGCCAAAGGACAAGAGATCTACAGGACAGGCCAAAACAGAGGTTCACCTGGGTGACGCTGATCCAAACAGAATGTAATGACCCTCCTTCATGCCTTATATAGACATTAGTGTCTGCTAACATCCTTCAAAGGGAGTGGAGATACAGTTTTACCAGTTTATTGGACATATATTTATACAGATTAAGAGATACAGATTCATTGGACACATATTTATACAGATTAAGACATACACATTTGTTGAAACAAAAGGATATCATCATTATCATTTGGACAGAAGATACGTAGAGATACGCCTCTCTACTGGGGTATGGAAGTGCGGTGGGGTTTCCGATGGGGTTTTCCGATGCATTTTCAAGTGTGGTACAGCGAATGTCGAAAGTGGCCAGCGGTAAGCTATTTGTAGATGGGTCAATGGGAAAACTCGACTTCCGTACCTCAGTACTGTTTTTCAGATTTTTGGAATTTTAAAAGTTTCTATGACACAATAGTTTAGAGATAATATTTCCTCCTCCTTTTCAGAAACGGTGGTTATATGGTTCCTCTCCAAGACTCGTCCATGGCCATGACCACTCTTACGACCGTCCCTCTCAACTTGGTGGTGCAGGGGAACTCATCCAACCGGGACAAGACTTCTCTATACCCCACCACAGACTCTATGGTGCCCATCTCTACCACCAACACACCCACTTACTCAGTACTTCCAGAGCGCACCCTGCACTCTTACCCTGTGGGCATGTCTGGCACCAACAGCTCCCATTCTGGTGGCATGAGCTTCAGTAGCCAGCTCCACCACAGCCCATACAGCCCCAGAGCCGAGTCCCTGACCCCAGACTCAACCTACCCAGAGTCTTATAAAGACAGCTCAAATGAGGTAGGCTCTTTCTGTCCTCAACCCTTTCTTTCCTCACAAAGATTCTGTTCCATATACCTTTTTTTCTGTTTATTTTCATTCTTCGATGGTGTTGTTTTGAAATGATCCAGTAGGAAACAGAGTATTGCTATTTGTAGGATGGTTCTGAGGTTAACCTGGACTGCTTTGTAACCCCCAGGTATTCCCTCTCTCTGAGGAGCTCCAGCTACGCATGGCCTCCATTAAACCAGAAGTTTACCCTCACTTCAGTTCAGCAGCAAGGTAATATAACACACTCAGCCAAACATAAGAAAAATCTATATATATCTTTTTTTTACACTCTCATCAAAGACAAGACTGACATCAGGATACCCTTGTAGCCTGTTAAGTATTCTCCCTCCTCTTCCCTATTCTCTCTCTCTCTCTTTTATTTTTTTTAGCAGTCAAAACTATGAGTACCTGCTGGAGGCCCCTCAGTCTCTCAGAGTCAAGAATGGCAATAGCAGTGGTCAAATGAGCTATCTGAACAAGGGCCAGTTCTATCCCATCACCCTCAGGGCCAAGGACCTGCCCAACCACAGTGGCCAAGCCCGGGTATGAGCCAATGTCTATACGAGTTCCATTTCTATAGAAAGCTACTCTATAACATTTGCCACTTTACTGCTATAGACCTAAACATGGGAATGCATACATTAGGTCTTTCTCACTTGTTGTTTTTGGATCAGTAGTAGTGGTGTTCCAATGTGTTTATCATGTGGGCTTTCAGAGTGTGGTGATGCTGGTCTTTGCGGATGAGAAGTTCTCAGAGGAACAGCTTAAACACTGGAAGTACTGGCACAGCAGACAGCACACAGCCAAGCAGCGCTGCATCGATATCGGTAAGAAGTTAGACACGGGCGCCAACATACATCAGGGTTCCCGCGCTGGTCTTAAAAAGCCTTAAAGTCTCAAATCCAGCAATCCAACTTATAAGGCCTAAAAAGGTCTCTAATGTCAGTTATTTGGTCTAAAAATGAGGTGCTAGGTCTTAAGAATGACATTGTGCAAGGAAATCAGTCCGACCACATCTATTTACGTGGAAATTAATCAAGCTGGAACCAAAAAAATGCCAATCCGCGGGGTTTGCTTTTTTGTCTGTATGACAGTGAAATCCCTAGTTTCATCACCTCGAGGATGACAAAAAGCTAGCATATGGTGTCGCGGATAGGTCAAAAATGATATTCAAAGAGGTCTAAAAAAGGTCTAAAAAGGTCTTAAATTTGACTTGTTGAAACTTGTAGGAACCCTGATACATGCACAGATGCTCTCTTTCTCCATCGCATACGCACACACACACACACACACACACACACACACACACACACACACACACACACACACACACTATAACAACAGTCATGTTTGCTTTTGTTCTCAGGATGAGTGTGTAAACTATCCTGTTTGTTCTCCCCAGCTGACTACAAAGAGAGTTTCAATACAATTGCTAACATTGAAGAGATTGCTTACAATGCCATCTCCTTCACATGGGACAGTAAGGGTGAAGCACGGGTAAGAGAGAATCATTTCATATACTTCATATAATCCTTTAGTGAACAATATGGAACAATAGCACAACATCTATTCCAATGTAATTCGACACAAGTGTAGTAACAAAGATGTCCAGGTGGGGGAGACATACACTATGAAATGGAAACATTATTCAGCAACAGACAGTTTGTGATGGCAACTGATTTTACACCTGCTATGCAAGAAATGTCACCATTATCATCAGTGGAAACAAATAATATATATTCATGTGTTTCAGAATGGTCTGTTCAGATATTAATTGTTTTCATTCATACATTTGAACCTTCTATCAATTTGTCTTTTCCTTCGTTTCTGCCCCGTCAGATCTTTGTGTCTGTGAATTGTCTGAGTACAGACTTCTCCCCTCAGAAAGGAGTGAGGGGTCTTCTTCTCAACCTCCAGATTGACACATACAGCCTTGAGGACCGTAGTGACAAGCTAGTGCACCGAGCCTTCTGCCAGATCAAGGTGTTCTGTGACAAAGGTGCAGAGCGCAAGATCCGTGATGAGGACAGGAAGCAGTCTCGTAGGAAGGGGAGGGCCCAGGAATTAGCAGCATCCTGTAAGTGCTCCTGATATGATCAATCAATCAATTAATTGTGGTGGAAATTAATTCTCAGGAGACCAGGGTGTCAGATGAACACAGGTTTTTATTTTATCAGAACAAAAACCCGGAGTTGGTTCTGCAGAAAAGCAACTAAATTGATACATTGATACATCAGAATTATATACAGATTCACAGGAGGCGTGAACCTGAACCTCCCATCGTTATCTATTGGTTGTCACAGGGCCTTGGATGACAGATTGGTTGTTGTCAAGGTATGAGTACATTTCCATGTACCTCCACTATTTATTGATCCAATCTGATTTCAACAACGTGGGACAATTTAGTGATGAGATCATCTTTTTCCCCTAAGCTTCTGCTGCTGACTGAACAATAACAACAACATAAATGATGCACATTTAATCATTTACATAATTAAGTCTTCATTACATTTGCTGATTCATACAATGGGATTTTTCCACCACACAATCAATCAATCACATTTTATTTCACTTTATTTCACAAAGTGCTTTTTACAAATGCATTTGTCCCAATGTTTTTTGGCCTAAATTCCCAAAAGCAAACCAGATCAAATTTGTCACTCAATAACCTGAAATAGAGACAGGCCTGGCAAGGCATAGACTGTAGATGGGGAGCACACACGCAAACACAACAACACGCTCCTACTTCAGAATAGAAGTCTCCGGTCTCAGAGAACTGTATAACTGTATAACATTTTTTTTTTTTTTAACTGCAGAAAAAACACACACCTTCATACAAACATCCTCTGCCCAGGTGTCACTTGACATGTTTTTAAAAGTCTATCTTCCCCCACTGTCACAGGTGTGAAAGATCCTCTGCAAGTAAAGCATGTGGACATAACAACATTCAAACTCATGAGTGACATGGATTCCCGGCCTGTCCTCTTCATTCCGGAGGTCCAGTTCCCCAGCACCCAGCGCCACGTAAGTGTTTCCCACTTTGGACTGCAGAACCCCCTCAGACTGGTCATAGTCTGGAATGATTAATGGCTGGCTTTGTTAAGGCTAAAACACACCGGACGCCTGTGCACACGCAGCGCGTGTGCGTGGCGGAACTGCAGCGGCTCTCACTGTTTCGGCTTCCATACTGGCAGCGTGTCTTCTGTGGCTCTAACTGCGGAGCTGCTACTGCCAGCCTTGTCTATTTACATTGAGTTTTGCCTGCAACGCGTGCGGTACGCGGAAAAAATAGGTGAGAGTCAGTCCTAATCTCTAGATGGCATGTCTCGGCAGACTGCGTGAGACGCGCACTGTATGGCTGCTCTAACCCGTTAACATGGGCTGTATGGCTGCTCTAACCCGTTAACATGGGCTGTATGGCTGCTCTAACCCGTTAACATGGGCTGTATGGCTGCTCTAACCCGTTAACATGGGCTGTATGGCTGCTCTAACCCGTTAACATGGGCTGTATGGCTGCTCTAACCCGTTAACATGGGCTGTATGGCTGCTCTAACCCGTTAACATGGGCTGTATGGCTGCTCTAACCTGTTGAATCTAGTAGAAGCCCCACATTCTAGTTCCAGATGCAAAAGTGTAGATTTTAAAAAGAAGAAAAGACAATCAAAACAATCGGTGTTACATATAAGCTATACACTGGCTCAAAATTCTGTGTACATGAATAGAGCCATCAGTGAGGGCTGGATATAAATAACATGTAACTTTAAGCAGAGCGCTGAGTCCTAAAAGAAAGGAAATAAAAGAAAAGGGTCATACAATAATTAGAGACATGGGGGGGGGAAACCTGGGTGGGAAATACAACCTGACCAACTCTAACATAACAGAATATACGCAGTACAGCTGGATCATGATCGGGCCTGAAAAGGAGCGTCATAAGCTGGTGTAACAAGTAACCTTAATGACGTTCAAGTCTCTATCGATCAATAAAGTTAGAGGAAACATTTCAATTCAAACTCAACGTTCAAACCACGAGGAGACAAAGTATTCAGATAATGGATATAAAAATTCTCCCTCCTAGATAGCAGCTTGTCAAGGTCTCCACCACGCCTGGGGAGGGAGACCTTTTCAATACCTATATATCTCAGAGAGGCTATAGGGTGGTTTTGTTCTGAACAATGCGCTGCTACAGGATAATTGAGATTCTTACACCTAATGGTACTACGATGTTCCGCTATGCAGGTTTTTAATTGTCTGCTAGTTTTCCCTACATAGGACTTCCCGCAGGGACAGGTGATCAAGTAGATAACTGATTTGGTGTTACAGGTAATCACCCCTTTGATAGGGTTGGTCTTCTCAGTATGCGGGTGCTTAAAGGAGCTGCAACGGTGGGTGTGGTGGTACATCAGAGAGTTTCAACTCTACCTGTGGTGTAAAGCCAATTTGCTTTTAATAGCAGCTGATTAAATACCACAGGTGAACATTCCTTAGACATGACCTCACATGTTGTCCTGGTGGATCTCAAGTGTTCCCCCAGGGATGTAGAAGAGCTCAAACATCCGCAGACAAAGACACAATACACTTTAGTGTCACAGTAGTCATTCAAATGGACTGACTTATATAGCGCCTTATTCCAAAGCGCTTTACAATGGCCCTTCTCATTCACCCATTCACCCACACATTCACACACCACTGGCGGCAAGCTACCATGCAAGGCGCCGGCCCGCTCACTGGGAGCAATTTGGGGTTCAGTGTCTTTCCCAAGGACGCCTCGACATGTGGCCAGCCGGGGTTCGAACCACCGATCTGCCGATCTTGCGATCATTAGACGCCGCCAGCTCTACCTCCTGCGCCACAGCCGGCCCCTCGTTTGCATGTTGTCCTTATTTTCATTGGTGTATCCCTCAACTAACAGGACATCCTCCTCTTTATTCTTAAACAGGCGTGCCTAGTAGACGGCGGCGACGACGGGTGAGTAACAGTTTGTCTTTTGATACGACAACACAGAACGTATTGTACTATAGTAACATTTCAGTTCTATCAATGGCGACTCTATTGAATTCCATCTGCCGCCTGACGTAAACACCAGAATAAGTCATTCACTGTGGGTTCTCCATTCACTTTTGGCTGATGATAGTCACGCGTTCTGTTCTGTTCTGTCTGCGCTTGTCTCGCTGCAGCTTGGAACAGAAGAGAGCGCTCTCCCACAACGAGGAGGAGTTCGACTCCGCTTTGAACAAGAGGGCCAGGAGAGACAGGCCAGAGAAAGGTAATTTTAGAGACACGCAGAGAGAGAAAGCTTTAATGGTACCTGCAGTTTTGTCTATGTACTGAAGGGCTCAAATCTACAGAGAAAACAAAGGACATTTGGGAGAGAGAGACAGACGGCAAACTGCAGTTTTCTGGCAGAGAGTACTGTGGTTGTGGTGCTGCTCTGGCTCACACACACGCAGCTCAGCTGACTGAAAACATGTAAACAGAGGCCACGTGCTTCCTGGTAGCAAAGCCCTGCCCCCCCCTTTGATGCACAAAACACACACACACACACACAAACTCACTCACCCACTCACACCCATACATATACACACTGTCAGTCCGTTTTTTTCCAAAGGAACGTTGATAATTTGTCCACGTTCAGGATTGGGTTATCAAATTCAACGGCAGGTTGGAATGCTGTTTGCCGTAGTCTTTTCCCGGGCTAGTGTATTTTTTTACTAGGCTCTCAGCCAACTCCCAAGATTCTGAAGGAGTAGAGCAAAATACTCTGGCCTGCTTCCTCCACAGTGTACGGGTTAGCTGAGTTTCACTCCCTCTGCGGGGGAGGGGTGTGTGTAATCAGCCTGAAAACCTCTCATGGCCATGATAGGTTACCTCACCTCAGAGAACAACAGTCTTCTTTGTTTTAAGTCAGGGACAATCCCATCCCACTTGCTGCATCAATGTGTGAATCTCAAGCCAATGTGTAAAAATCACCTTTGTGTAGATTCATTTTATTTGTTCCCTTTTGAATGTATTTCTACACCACTCCAATCTCAGGCTATAATGGCACCTCTCCCAACACCGTGGGTGTTGTTGATCTGGTATCTCACAACTCACTTCCTCCTTTCTCTCTCTGTTCCTCCATCCAGTCCTGCTTTACGTCAGGAAGGAGACAGAGGAGGTGTTCGATGCCCTCATGCTGAGGACGCCCACTCTAAGTGGACTGCTGGAGGCGGTGAGTTTTTGTTTTGAGTGTGTTTCATACTGTATGAGCGTCTTTGTCTTTTTAGTTTTTTTAAAGTATATTGCCATTGGTTGAATATCATATGACGGCTGTTTTTGTAGATTGTAAATTGTAAATTGTGCCACCCCTCTGTCTCAGGGATAGGGGGTTGCTTCCTGTTTGTCTTCCTGTGTCTGACAGGAAGTGGTCATTTGTAAGAGACTGTCCAGGCATCAGCAGTGGAATGTATTGTGTTGTCTAACTCTTGTGTGCACCTAGTTTTCATGGGGTTGTTTGATGTTTTTTTGGAATCTCTCTAGGTTAGTGAAAAATATGAGCTGCCAGTTGGGAAAATCAGGAAAGTCTACAAGAGGTGCAAAAAAGGGTAAGACGGGTGTCTCTGTTCATCATGATCTATATTCTGTATTTTATCTGTATTACTGGGGACATTTACTTTGCTTTTGTATTGTAGAAAAGACTCAGAGGCTAAATGATTCTACTTTACCATCTGCAGGATCCTAGTTCATATGGATGACAACATAATCAAGCACTACTCCAATGAGGATGCCTTCCAGATCCACATAGATGATGTGGGGGGGCAGGTCCTGCTGACTCTGACTGAGATCTGACTGGTCAAGGAGAGTATCTGGACCAGCACGTGGGCGCCATGGAGGTGGACACACATCTTGACTCCAAGGAGGGGCCATAAACAGTAGGATTAGACAACCTGTTTACACAACTGTACTGGACTTCTACAAAGAAACCGATCCTGAGTTCTCCCCCAGTGCATACAAGGAATTTGCTTGTATAGTTGAATAACATGGCTACCTCTCGGACCAAAAAAAGACATTTCAGTATTTCACAGAAATAGGAGTGCATGATTCACAAGTAATTGAGTCATACCCCACAAGTGTTGCATTTTAGCAGTTTTGTAGCTATATTAGACTTCATAACTAACTGACTTCATAATTTCCCAACATGATTGTGTAATAATAGTCTTAGACTATTACTTAGACTCATTTCTTTTAGATTTTTCCTCAGTTTCTTGGTATTTTTCTCTGTTTCGGGTCTATAAATGATATTCTAAAATGCTATCAATGACAGAATAAATATAGCACAATGGAGCGCCTTGTTCTATTTATTTTTTTGAGAAACTGTGTTTCTGGTGGATTATTCAATGTTTTGGTATACTATGTATCTGTGAAATAATTTATTGTAGAGAAGTGTTCTCACAAAAGTATTCCTAAATAAATAGTTGGCTGTTCTGCATAGACAGGCAACGACATGTATACAGATGTATTATGGAGTATCTGACAGTGCTGATATTCATGTCAGATGACAAAATATGTTGAAAGACAGTGGTCAGTTTACAGAAATGGACATTACAATTTGGTGACTGGTTAGGGCTTTTTTTGGTCTGAGTTACTTACTTTTATATTTCAGAATACTTGATGTGGTATGGGTTTTTACAAGTTAACATATCATGGAAAATATAATATATTGATATATATATATTTATGTATGTTTTTATAATTATAAAATGACTTTCTGAAAATGTTGTGCCTTGTATGAGTATGAAAGTAGATGTGGAGAAGGAAACGTCATGCTTTGTAATGACAGTATGTGAATACTTTGTTTGAGGAAATGGGGTTGAGGGACAAGAATAATACAGGGAGTGTTTGTTAATGTTTCAGTGCCGTGTCTGTCATGCAAGAACCGATTTGGAATCAGGTCTGTCAGCAGATGCTTGACTATACCGGATTACCGGTATAGCTGTTAATAAATTCTTTACAATAATTCTTCAGACTAAGGTTGTTGTTTTTTTACATCATGTACATATCTCTGGGGCACTTCAGCTTAAGTGAGCCATGAAGTAGAGTAGGTGCAGATTTTGTGATTACAGAGGCGGTGCAGTGTTTTATAGACAAATTATGAGAAGAGAAGAACACTACAGTTTTTTTTTCTTTCTGCTGCCAAGGTTTGGGATGGAGAAAAACCAACAGTGGGTTCCATCTCTCTGCTAGCACTCGACCCTGCCTTCAGTATTATATAATAACAGTATAATATAATATAATGTTGTTATATAAGTCGGTTATGTTGTCTGGTCCTCCTTCATTTCAACACTTGTTGGTGTGGTCATCCGTGCATGTATGACCAGCCCTGTGAACTAGAATGTGGTACGTGCCACCAGACCTGAAGTTGCAAAAGAAAATCAGGGGGATGGTGGATTTTATCATATGGGGACAATTTTAGCATCCCCACAGCGTCAGTGACTTCAGTGTCAGTGACTTGGTAAAAATGTCATTGCATGTGTGCGTGCCCCCCCCCCCCTCGCCCACAGTATTTTACTCAATATGCACAAAAACTAAATGTTGAAATAGCAACAATACCACGCTCATTGATAAAATGACAAAAGGGATGGAATGGGGGGATGGCAGTTTTAGAAGGGGGATGATTTTTACAGTTTTTTATTCCAGGGGGGGATGCCATCCCCCCTCAACTCGAGTGCTGCGTGCCACTAGTGGTGAGCAACAGGTCAGACCTGGTGCAGTCTCAGCAGTTTGGCCCACCGTCTGCACTTGCTCTAACCCAGGGCTTTGGGCCACATTCAGTCCTGTGTGAGTTAGCAGAGGCTTGTGAGGTTCCTGCTCAGTCCCCATCTCTCCTGACTGTAGGGATTGTTACCAGTGTGGTCTAACTGGCAGAGAGCTGAAAAAGTCAGACGGGGATAAAGGGTATGTGAAGGTGCTAGAGACTTCTAGTGCTTCGCAAATTGATGGATGGAGTTTAAACAGAACCAAGCCGATTTCTTGCATCAGACGCATTAACCGTAAATGATTCAAGACCCCTCTCTTATTCTCTACACTTCCAACGTACAGTATGAAGTTCTCTAATTGACATGAAACAGTGAGAGCATGGACAGTAATGCAATACAGAAAGCATGTTACATCTTAGTGCTTGAGTGGAACCCTCCCTTTTTTGGGGGGTGACCTAAATACCAGAACCCCACCCACCTCAACACACGCCCCTCTGTTTGGCGCGCCGAAGCGCTGCTCTTTTCCCTGTTTGTGTGAGTTCCTCCTCGGCCACTGCTGTTTGTTCAGCGTCCAAGGGGGGCGTCACATCTGTTGCCCAGAGCTCCCAGCAGCCTGTCTGTTCTTACACCCGCCCTGGCCCTAGTGGCCTATACACTCTTCAATATTCTTTCTGGGATCACTTAGCAATTAAGTTATCAGTAGAATCTGCACATATGAAAAAGTGTATGTGTGTGTGTGTGTTTGTTGTATTACCAAAGTGTAAGGGTATTAGATGTCAGTGTTCCTAGTCTTCAGGACCTAGTCTTCAGTCTTCAGGGCACAAGCATAGGTTAGAAGGGGGGTTTTTCTTAGAAGATCTCAATGAAGAATGACCTCTGACCCCTGGGTAATATGCACCGCTGCTACGACAACAGGACGTGACCTTAGGCACCCCTCAAGTGGCCCATGAACTAAAGCCTTTATTTGCATGCAACCCACCATCTCAACACCAATGCCAATGAGCAACACAGAATTGATGCATACTCCATTGCTCCAACATTTGGCGAATAAGAAAATTAAAAACCTTCCAAATGTGGCACATCATATCAAAATGGTTGCCACTCTATTGGGCAGCAGCTCACTGTGTCTGGCCTTCTGTTTTACCTCCCTATCATAACCAGTCTATTACACCCCAAACACCAATCGAGTCTCTCCATTGAGTCCAGGCGGAGCCGGAGAACTGGCAAGTCTTGGTTTGCTCTATGTTCCATGGTTTCCAAGACAACAGCCACCCAATTAGCATCTCATGTAGTCATGTGTCAATGTAATGGTAGGATTTTGGTTTATATTTTTTCCAATATTCTGTTATTCTCTTTTGTTTCACAGACAAAGAACTCTTCCACTTAGCATGACACATCAGCATATAGTATATTAAAAGCATGACTATAAAAGGTAAAACATTTTAAATGTAGGTCATTCGCACTGGGAAATTGGGGTTGACGTTTGGCTGTTTTGGACAGTCACTTCCTTGTTTGTAAGAAATGACCAGATTTTTGCTCCCAGTGAATGTCTTGGAAAATGCTTGATTTCACGTGTGACCATAATTTATTGAGGTCAGTTTAAACTTAGTCATTGTGACATTTTTTTACCATATCATTCAACTAGTCTGTTGAATGTTGTACAACCGGGCTGTATCGGTTTTCAAAAAGAAAAAAGATCTGAACACGGTTCTAAAAGCAGTGCAATACTATCTGCAGTTGGAAAGTACCAATACTGTACAGAGGCTGTAGGGTCAGCAGGGCTGTTTTCCAGCCAGATCTGTTTTCCCTCAGTGTGTATTAGCAGGGAGCGGCTGGCAGCTGAGGAGAGGTTATAAATGTGCACAACCTCCCCTCCACTAGAAACTCTGGGAGAGCGGCTAGCTGTCCGTGTGTGTGTGTGTGTGTTCCAGAATCGAAGTTCATTCAGTTTGCCTCACTTAGCCTCACTGGGGTCCTCCCCCCTCTATGTGTTTTGGCTCTCTGCTGCATAGCGGTTCAGGGCTACCCTTCACTTTAGGCATGGCGTCACCGTACAACTCCCAGCCAACAAAATAGCCTCCCTTCTCTGTCATACATCAGAGCATTACTAAACCCTCTTCCACACACAGCCTCAACAGGTGCCATGGTTGTGTTGCCCCATAACAACACCATCTTTTCAGAATGACAGAACTATAACCATGTGAGACTGGGGATCTATGTGGCCTCATCTGCTACACAGTGAGCAAAGAGGTGAAGTTAGGACAGTGTGTATAATATTACTCTTCTTTAGCTCCAGCAGAGGTCTGCGTCTGGGATTGTTTAGTGTCTGGACACGATTTCTGGAGGGGCTGTGTCTGTTTCATTCTTCTTTTTTTTTCCCTGAACTTGTTTTTCAGAAAATCTGTATGAACTCACCTCACCCAAAACTAGTCTGTATCCTTTCAGATGTTATGCTCTCGTTATTCCCAAGGCAATATTTGTCTTGGAATTTTGTCCCATGAATATTTTGCTGTGTGGGTGAAGTCTACCTTGAGAATGCCAAAAATGTATGTGAAACCATGAAATACATCATTTTCAATAACAAAGTGAAGCCTTTCACTGTCACACATCAGTAACACACATATTTCACAGAATGTGTTCTGCTATGATAGGCTAATCTGCTAATTTAAGAAAAATTAAAGACGCCTTAAATGCCCTGAGTGAATCTCAAATAAACAACAATCTATCAATTGCCATGCAGATTGAAATGAGAACTCCCTCCAGGGGTTTGAAGAAAACTCTTTGTCTGCCTCTATCTCAGACATACTGACGTATTCTCATCCTTCAAGATCCTACGACATGGTTTTTCCGAAGACTACTGCATTTACTTATTATTGACACAAGTGGTGCTCATTACTGTGGTCCACTGTCAGATGGAACAAAACACTTTGGACCTCGATGTGGCATGTGTGTGCTGGGCAGCTCCAAATGAGGGAAATACAAAGGTCATTTTAAGGGTTAATGTACAGCCACAACAAAGGGGTGAAGCTCTCTTGCAGGACCCGCCCTGAAATTCTTTATAGAAAGGCTGTTTACAA
This sequence comes from Nansenia antarctica, assembly GCF_963989245.1. Lineage (NCBI taxonomy): Eukaryota > Metazoa > Chordata > Actinopteri > Argentiniformes > Microstomatidae > Nansenia > Nansenia antarctica. The sequence goes on along the minus strand of NC_137688.1, from coordinate 59,046,374 downwards.
CCTCAGTGCATAGGAGTCCTTGGGTTCATCGCCAGCTGGGGGAGGGAAAAGGGGGTGGGCGAGTGGGGGTGTGGAGTCTGTCACAAGAGACTGTAGAGAGGCAACAGTACAGAAAGCAGACAATAAAAGAGAACATTGATAAAAACAGAATTATACACCTCATAATTTCAGAACACCTTTTTTGGCACATAATATTAAGTGCCTACTAACCCTGATTTATAAGGAACAGCATATTTTGTTAATCTGGTACTCACTGTGAGTTTGTGTATGTTTACAACAGGTCCCTTTGATGCTTTCTCTAAATTCTTTACATATGAGCATTTGAACCCCATTAATGAATATCAGAGAATGGAAAATATCACCCAATAAAACAACACATCAACGGACAAACACAACATACACAACAAAGAATGTTTAAGCACCATGACATGTGTCCTACATGAATTTTGTGTGAAATGCATACGGAAATATTACCCAATGTAAATAATCTAATCCTTTAAAAAAAAAAAAAAAAAAAAAAAAAAAAAACGTTGGGCACAAGATTAAAATAATACAAAATTGATTTCAAATACAATGCTGTATAGGCAATACAGCTTCCCTAGTCCTTTGTGCGTTCCCATTTTTGCGCATGCCCGCGCGCTCCGGCAAAGCCAGCCAGACGCGTGCAAGTATCTCACGACTCTGCCTGTGCGCCGTTCCAACCTTTCCCCTAGTTTTCGAGCACCGAGTTCATCGGGTTTACTCTGACACCGCTGACTCCACCGTCACGCCCTCCAACAGCCACGCACCCTGTCTCCTCCAATCGGCCCGCAGTCACGTACTGATCACGCGCTAGCCTCGCTCCCATTGGTCAGCGTCCGCTACACCTTTGTTTCTCATTGGTTACATGTTACCACCCGCCAGTCTGCACTGAATTTTGTTTCTATTTTTTTTTTCGTCTCCTCCTTTGATTCACTCAGCTGAGGCCAGTCTCCGCTGTTGGCAGCGGCAATACTTGTGTGCCGAGGGCTCATTGAGTGGTCGCATAGCTGTACTGTCTCGTATTATTTTTATTTTTTTTACACATACTTCCATATGCTAACTTTTGCATCGCAAACGAATCCAGAACAGTCTTATCGGGTAAGTTGAATGAATTTTACTGGTTGATTAATTAGATGAAGTTATGTTATGTTATGTGTCACTGTGATGTATACTATGTCTAAAAAGGCTTAAGAAAGCATATCAATAACATGCAAGATGAGTGACTCACAAGATGTAGTCTTGCATCCGTTAATGCAAGCAGCAGAAGTAGACCAGTCAGGTTTATTTAAGGTGAAATTGAAACTCATGCACCCACAACCCTAAGAATACTATGGTCACTGTATCAATTGTGATCACGCAGTGCTACATTGTTTCCAATCTACTTCTCTGTGTTGTTACATTGTATACATTTGTGTATATTAGCTTTTATCAACACAGTGATGATCACAGAAATAATAGATAAAACATTGCAACTCCTGATGCATTTGAATTTCATGTATTTCTATGATACATTTATTTCAGTCTAATCCTGTTTTTTTTAAATATACTGGACTTATTATTGGAATTTTACTTCAAACACCAATTAGGCTAATCTATGTAATTAGTAGACACATGTGAATGCATTACACTTATTTGTTGTAATGAACATTGGCTATGAAGTTCCATTGGTGTCAACAAAACACGTTGGATGTTATTGCTAGTAATTATTCCTAAGCAGAGGTAGTAACTGGGGGTGTTACAACACAACTCAACCCAGTACTTCCTGGTGGTGATGAAGCCCCCCCCCACCCCACCCCCCCTCTCACCTCAGTCCACAGTCTTTGCCTGTGCAATTAACACCAAGATTGCTGGTTGGTTGATAAACTCACACTGGGGGTGTTGGTTGGTGGATATAGAATGTCACTCTTGCATCTATTTTGGGTGAAGGGGAGGTTCCCCTCCCAAGTCCATTGCTATGTGAGACACTGGGTGTACCCGCACTAATGGCTGTGCTGCAGTGGGGCCCCTCACTCTCTCTCTCTCTCTCTCTCTCTCTCTCTCTCTCTCTCTCTCTCTCTCTCTCTCTCTCTCTCTCTCTCTCTCTCTCTCTCTCTCTCTCTCTCTCTCTCTCTCTCTCCTCCCTCCCCACCCCTCTAAGGCAGCCGCACTACGTGCGGCATTCAGCAGATGCCAGCCAACAGCATTGCATGGCTGCAGTGTGCATAGAATCACCCTGTTTATGTCAATTATATATATTAAATGTGACATATTTTTCCCCACTATTTTGAGTCTCTTGATTGTTAATAACTTGATCCGTCTGTCAGCAAGGCTATTCTTCAATGAGTCTTGGTCATACATAATGACATAATAAGAAAGTGAGATGTCAGTGTTGTAGATTAGAAGACTGTGGCTGTCATATGCTATTGTGTTGAATGATTATTCACGTGCATCCTTGATGGCTCCCTCAGGCTGATCTAATGGATATTAGAATCGTGATGATGGAGACAAACAGGCATGCCAGTGAGCAGTCCTGCTGTAGTACCTTTGAATACCATGACCTGGAGGCAGCCGAGGCACTCGTCAGCATGAGCTCCTGGGGTCAAAGGTCACACAAACCACGCCCGCTCACCCCTACCTCAGACTCTTGTGACTCCCTTCTTCACCCCGAAATCAGTGACTCACCCAAGGACCTGATCTCACTCTCATCACTGGTAAGTGGCATCCTATCGTGCGCGACGTGAAATCTCTGCTGTAAGCCCATCACTTATATATGAGTCAAGAAAAAATTGTTATTATTAGAGAAGCCTAAACTGGTATTTTAGTGAAATATAACTAAAATAATCTGTTTCGTTTTGGAGAAGTAAGTATACCTGCTCAACACTAAACAGTGACCCATGTTAATTCATGTTTATTTTTTTCTTTCAGTGCATGACCCCTCCTCATAGCCCTAGCTTTGCAGAGACCTCCACCACCACAGCTGTTCTCACCACCACCACCTCCTCTGTGACCAACACAGGCCCAAGACCAGTCTTAACCCGGCCCAGACTCTGTGCAGGTCTGTCCCGCAGGAATGCCCTTCAGCTGGGCCAACGACCTGGCACTGTTAACATCTTAGAGACCTCAGCTCCTCAGCCATCGCCACCACTGTTCACTGCTCTACCTGGTAGAGCCATGGCGACCAGTGTCATCAGGCACACTGCTGACAGGTCCCTCAGCCACAACATTCCTCCTCTTTCCATAGGGCAGCAGACTGAAGTCTCCCCCCTTCAGCCGCACACAAGTGTATACTCCGCAGTCTCTCTGCCTGAGACCGTTCCCATGCAGACGGAACCACAGAGTCACTGTGGCCCATCTGCTGGGGAAGAAAAGGGTTGCAGTCCATCCTCTCCTGACAGTACTGGCCTGTCCACCCGTCTCTCCGTGTCACCATCCCTGCTCACTCCTGTATCCTCGTCCCCTATCCCTGGCTCTCCTGTCCTCTGTCAGGTATTTCCAGTGAACGGGCGGACGGGGATGATCTCCGCGTTTGTCCAGGCCCCGGTCCAGATGCAATCCCAGGGGCCGAAGCCAATACTCCCTCAGTCCACCTCCTCTTACTCACAGCCGCTTCTGGTGGGCTCCCCGGTGACTCAGGGGACCGTGATGTTCGTGGTTCCCCAGCACTCGGTGTCCCAGGCACCTCAGTGCTCACAGACTGTCATGACCCTAGGCAACACCAAGCTCCTCCCCTTAGCCCCAGCACCGGTTTACATGCCCTCCGGACAGAGCAGCAACTCCACACAGGCAGACTTCTGTCGCAGACGGAACTACGTCTGCAACTTCCCTGGTTGTAAGAAGACGTACTTCAAAAGTTCCCACCTCAAAGCTCATCTCAGGACTCATACAGGTATGTGTCACCTCCGCAGGTCACATGACACATAAATAAATGTGTCGTTTATTATGTTAACTTGGAATGACCTAATTGTGATGTTGAATAAGTAGTGTGTCCTAACGGTTTGCATTCCCCTCTCCCTCTGTCCAGGTGAGAAACCATTCAGCTGCCATTGGGAGGGCTGTGATAAAAAGTTTGCGCGCTCTGACGAGCTCTCACGTCACCGACGGACACACACTGGCGAGAAGAAGTTTGTGTGTAATGTGTGCGATCGGCGCTTTATGCGCAGCGACCACTTGACCAAGCACGCTCGACGACACATGACCACCAAGAGGGCCTCGACGTGGCCTACAGAAGTTCGGGACCTAAACAAAATGGCTCCATCTAAGGCACAGTCGACTGGCACCACCAACCTTACACTGGGTGTGCTTGTGTCGGCACCTAATTAGCCCAGTCTCTCAGGCCATTCGGGCTTCTCAGGACGATGTCTCACCAACCACACATGACGGGGAAATGAAACAAAAGGAAAAGGCTGCTACACATTCATGGACAGAAGCAAACTGATCTTGCACTGGATTTTTTATTATGCTTGTTTTATACTTCATCTATATGTAATTATGTTTACTTATGTGGATATGTAGTGTTTTGCAAAATGTATGCACTCTTTTTGCCAAAGCTTTTGCATTGTGCTTCTGTTACTTTTCTGTTATTTGTCTGTTATTTGTAAATATGTATATATGAATACTATATATGAATGTTATGTGTATTCCAGTCTGCATTTATTGACGATACATACAAAATGTTATTGATATTTTAAAATATATCAGTGGACAGTACAGTACAGTATTCCTCACTGTGATATGACTACCTACTTTGTTGCTTTGCATATTATTTAATAAACTTGTTTTTTAAAAGTGCTGTTTTGATAGTTTGATTGTTTCTGGCATATTGTAGTGTAGCCAATATAAAAAAATACCTCATGTTATACAATTATCTAAACTAATCGTATGTAACGAGTCAACACCATTCTATGAGTATCCATTGGAGAATTGCAGGAGAAATATGGTCATTGACACTCTGCTGTTTTTAAATACAGTTTGACATGGTTCTGGTTTGTATCCCAACTACCAGTATTGTAAACAGTGATGAGTTTTTTTTAAAATAAAATGCACCAACTAAACTTAGTTGACCAGTCTTTTATTTTTTTTTAACCTTAGTTCGGGAGTTACATTTTTCAATCTTAGTACTGTTTGACGAAAATATTACGTCTTCAGTTACACAACACAGGACGATCCGCTTTGATTTCGAATACAGTATGTCCACACCACCCAGTAACAACATCCGCCGAATCACATTGCACTATTGAGCTTTAAGGGGGTGCGACCAATTGGAGACTAGGTTTAGCTGGAAACATGGTACGAGGATTCTAACTGGCTGGCACGACACCCGCCCATTTGCCTTACTGACCGACATTCACAAATGCAAAAACTAAAAACATCCACAAGCTAAGCCTACTCCATCTCAAATGTAATACAACAGCGCAACTCAGTGGCAGGAAAATGCAATTGCAATGGAATATGAGATAGAATGAATGAAGACATTATCCTGTGTTATGGAATTGTTTCCTCCATACAATTACAATGAATTATGTATGTTGCACATTGTACTGACCTTTAGACACTTACACTTTACTTACACAAGCGATCTATTATAACACAGTAGAAGTTGAAGGACAGCGAGAGGACACACATCGATTGATACAATCAGTGATGATGGTACATAGAAATCACAATTTAAATCACATGGCCAGGTATATACAAAAAAATGTATTTGTATATGTGTGACACACAAACAGAGAAGTGACATGAAATCAAAATAAAGTGAAGACATTGTGCAGGGGAGGACAAGAAGAAACAGGGATGCAAACTGGTGATGGCCCAGAAATGTGACACTTTTTGCCTGAAAACAAAGAACATTATGAAAATTGTTGACCTATTTTGAGGTAAAAACTGCTAAAACAGCTAAAAGGTGACAAGTTTGCACCCCTGAAGAAACATGATGCACATTATTAATCATCATTCGGTGTCTGGGTGCATGTTTATATTCTAAAACTAAAACGACTGCATTGGAATACAACAAAGAGTGGCCAAGTCCCAGTTTTCAGTCCAACCTCCAGATCAATAGAGGTCTTTAAAATGTATAATTTGAACAAGACTTCATGAGCAGTCTCATTTGAAGGTCTTGAAAAGTTTCCCTTGTTGTTACTCACTTTGTTTGCGTATGGTTTGTGCACCGAGCATGAACTTGATCCGACAATCATAGGTAGGTAGGTAGATAGGTAGAAATTAAGGCGTTACAGCAGCTCACACCACAAACAACAACAAGAACCAAATAAAGCGATGATTGAATAATAGAATAAAATAAGATACCAATAAAAATAGACATCCTAACATTATATACAGTAAGAACATGAACGTTATATACAGTAAGAACAGTATGATTTACCATCGCCCAGCCCGACTATGATCACCAAATCGAGCCAGCTGGAGGAGTACAGTCTTTTGCGGAAGGAAGAAATAATCTCCTTCGTGCAACGTGGTTGTAATGGTCTAAAGGAGCTTCTCTGTTCTGCCACAGTGTCATATAGGGGATAGGAGGGATTGTCCGTGATGACCAAGAGTTTGGTCCTCATCCTCCTATTAGCCACCTCCTCCACTGTGTCCAGGGTGACACCGAGGACAGAACCAGCTTCCCTAATAGGCCTACGCTTGTTCAGCCTCTTGGTGTCACCTTCCTTGGTGCTGCCCCCCCGCAGCATAGCAACATGTACAGCACTGTGCTGACCACCACTGACTGGTAGAACATGTTCAGCAGAGTCCTGCCCACGCCAAAGGACCTGAGCCTTCTCAGGAAATAAAGCCAGATCTGGCCACTCTTGTACAGGACATCTGTGTTACCAATCCTGTCCAGTCCAGTTTATTGTCCAGGTGCACCCCCAGGTACTTGTAGCTCTGGACCACCTCCATCGTCCTCTCCCTGGATGGAAACAGGAGACAGGGGGACCCGAGTCCTCCTAAAGTCCACCACCATCTCCTTTGTCTTGCTGATGTTGTGTAGCAGGTGGTTCCGCTTATACCACTCTACAAAACGGTCCACCAGTCCTCTGTAGGCCTACTCGGTCTCCTGGGGCCGTATTACAGAAACGTCCTATCTGAAGTCCTAAGTTAAGATAGGAAAGTAGAAGATAGGATTTATCTCTAACACATTTATCTCAATGTGGTATTACAGAAGCAAATCCTAACTAACTTTAGGAATCCTATCTTATTTACTTCATCCTATCTTATCTTATCCTAAATATTAAATCCAACGTCAGCCAACGTTTATGTCTGTGACCTAGCAACCAATGGTACTTCCATCTCGCGCAGCTCCTTTGTAAGGTAGCCTATACTTTGTAACGTATTGTAACGTCCCTATATTGTAAACAATAATATCAGAGGGCCGTCACACTGGGGAAACTCGTTGTTCAGCCTCCACCGACACATCCCTCAATAGAGTCGTCCATTGTCTATGTAAGGCCTGATGCAGGGTCATTACATTCTGTTTGGATCAGCATCACCCATTTAAACCTCTGTAGATCTCTTGTCCTTTGGCACCTAGAAGAAGAAAACATATTATTAAAATACATATGATGCACCACCACCCCTGCAACAGCTATTAAACACCTATTAAAGAGCAAGAGACAGAGAGCCAGTGAGACACCTTATAGTAGTCATAGAGGAGGCCCAGAGCATTGGTACTGTCCTCGTCCCCGCTTACAGGTCACAATTTTATGGTACATACAGTATAACGATGTTGCCATATTGTAATACCATACTGTGAATACATCATATTTAATTTACACAATCATTGTATTAGAATAGGACAAAATGCACATGTGTCTATCCAATGAGCTCCAATTGGGCTAAACTCACAACCCAGCTTCCCGGAGTCATACTGTAAACTTATAGTTGATACTGCAACATTGTTAGAGTTTTGAGAATACACAAATGTTCTATTTTGGCAAAAGCCTGCTTGTAGCCAGTGATCTTCCTCACACTGCTCCACACCGCTCATGCGCTGTTGTCCTGCAGGCTATCTTCCATCTTCCGCCTATAAACATCCCACTCTTTCCTGATTCCATAACACTTTCATCCAGAGATGTTTTCACTCATAATATCCTCAGTGTTAAGATTTCTGACGAAAACTATCTAAAGGTTAGCTCAATTATTGTGGAAGGTCATTATTGCAAACATCATGTTACAATGCCACGTCATTTGAAACCTTGCTGCTATTACTATTGTATTGGTAGAAAGCAACGAATGTAACGAAGCAACAGCTGCTGTTACGTTTTTAAACGCATATGACAATAAATCAGCTTTACCTTTGTATCTTGTATCCGTGGTGGCTGGATGGCGAGTGAAGTCAAAAACAAGGAAGTGTAGTAGCGATTTAGCTTGAAGGCGCAGATTGTCTAAACTGTATTTATTTAGCTAATGTGTTTTTAAGGACATTGTAGCTTATTGTAGCTTATATTTTATTATATAACAATGAGTTTGCTCAAAAGCTACATTATATAGCACTGCCTGTATTTACGCGCCATATCGTGACGTTTTGTAACACTCCCTCGGTTTTGTAACCTTGAACAAAGCTTTTAAATTTCCCGCAATCTTGGTGTGACTCACGGCAGTGAATTGCAATATGATTGGCTCCAACGTCTCGGTCATTTAAATACCCAACAAAAACGTTGTTTCTATTGGCTGTTTGTAATCGACCGCCAAGATTTCAATAAATAGGGGAAACTCACATCATCTGTGTAGTTCCAGCTCTGTCTTACCAAGGGAACGCAGTTGTGCGCCGTAGTCTTAGAAGTGTTCAGTCTTTTTCTTTTAAAAAGTATATTATTCTGTTTTTATAACTTATCTACTTTAATTTATTGTTAATACACTTTCTCGTACAAAATGCTTGCCACTCGCTCTCCTCTCGGTAAGAAGAATGAGAATCCCGTCACCGCACAGATGGACAGCCTTTCCCTCGTCGACAAAGAAAACACGGTAAGTTCGTTGAGTTAATTCTGGACTGTTTATTCTGTGTATTTGATGCCTTATTAACTAACTTCAGTGCCTGCCAGTGACTTAAAAACACATCTTTACCTCAGAAAAAGTTACATAGTGCTCAACTGGCTAGCTACCTAGTGACTACTGGTTAGCCAGTGTTTGTGTGACCAGCTCAATCTTTCTTTAATTCAGAACAGCTGTTCGTTGATGTATTTTAACTCGACTCGCTGTAAAGTAGCGAGATATTGACGTTGTCTCTGTATTGTCTCTTCATCCAGCCTCCAAGCCTGAACGCCACCAGAATCTTGGCCACCAAAACCGCGCGAAAAATCTTTCAAGATTCTGCGACTGAGGTGAGTTTACCTCAGACAATAATCTGTTTGCTATCTATACCACATTTACCATAGCTGTGATTTAGCTTAGTTAGTTAATAGTATGGAAAGAGGTATGTGAAATGTCGGTGTGGTGATTTGGCGCCAACAGTATCTTAGCTGGCAAGTCAATGACACAGCTAACATTTGTTTGCTTTGTTGAAGGCGTCGCCATTAGCTAGCATAGCTACTTACACAAGCGAAACCGTTCAGCATTTGTTTCATAATGGTAGTTAAGTTGACCATCGAGCAAATTGGTCAGCTGGCTTTCCAACCCGATTTTTACGGAAGGGGTCTTTGTCCCATATGGCACCATCATTGCAGCTCATTGGAGAGCTTCATTTACCTCAGCTTGCAGCCAATGTAGCTACTTAGCTTTGGTAAATGGATAATGCTTGTAAACCTGATATTGGGCCTAATACATGTATTGATGCATCACTGCGAATTCCTTTTTTGTCGCCCCCCCCCCCATTTTCTGATTACTCTAAACTAGTGCTCCTCTTTTAATGCTCTGACTGCATAACCGCTAATTCATTCATTTATTCATTAAGGTTAAGCCCAAAGATGAGAAGAGGAATATTACAGAGGAGCCACTCCTTAAGGAAAATCCACGTCGGTTCGTCATTTTCCCCATTCAGTACCATGACATCTGGCAGATGTACAAGAAGGCAGAAGCTTCATTCTGGACAGCTGAAGAGGTAAATTAAACTTGGGTGCGTCAACATTTGAGTAGTTTGATTTATATTTCCTAATTCCTATGGATATACTTGAGCAATGCTTTTCCTTTCCAGGTTGATCTCTCCAAAGACAACCAGCACTGGGAGTCCCTGAAAGATGAGGAGAGATACTTCATCTCACATGTGTTGGCTTTCTTTGCTGCTAGTGATGGCATTGTCAATGAGAATCTGGTAAGTGTCTTCACATGGAACTTTATATTACATAAACTATTTCTCAGTATGATATTGGGAGATGTGTTCTGGCGATGATGAGACGCGCAGGGGTACGTACCTCAGCTGATAATGGGAGCTGAGTGTTGGTGCTGATTCTCAGTTCAGTAGGCATGTGGTCTGCTGACTGGGGGTGCCAACACGATATTGACGCCCGACTGAGCCTTGCCTGTAAACATAAGGGAAATTGATTTTGCCCTCAACTTTTTATTTGTATTTTTTTTAAGTAACACTTGACTTCTCTTGCAGATTTACAGTCATCCTGTATTCTAACATGGCTGTCTAATTCACTGTTTGACACAATTTATTTTCTGCCACCAGGTGGAGCGATTTGCACAGGAAGTCCAAGTGACGGAAGCAAGATGCTTCTATGGTTTCCAGATTGCCATGGAGAACATCCACTCAGAGATGTACAGCCTACTCATCAACACCTACATTAAAGACTCACAGGAGAGGTCAGTGTTTGTCAGAGTTCCTAATTCTAATTCAGTCCACCCACCATTCTTTTGCCCACTCAGAAATGTGTTCTGGCAATTTATGAGCAGTGCAGCTGATAATTGGAGCTGAGTGTTGGTGCTAGTTCTCAGTTCAGTAGGCATGTGGTTTGCTGACTGGGGGGGGTACCAACACAATATTGTCGACCAATCCAGTGCTCTTTACTTGTCTGTAAAATAGATTTCTTGGGGGAGTGGGTGGGCTTGCTAGTTTGCTGGGCTTTGACAAGGTATGATGTGTGACAATTGTATACTTGTATAACACGAATTGCTTAAAACAAACAAAGTAAGAACTATAATTCCGAAGATGATATTGGACTGGTCCATGCAAATGCGTAAATGACTTATGGTATTGGGAGAAATGTGTTCTGGCGATGATGAGACGCGCAGGGGTACGTACCTCAGCTGATAATGGGAGCTGAGTGTTGGTGCTGATTCTCAGTTCAGTAGGCATGTGGTCTGCTGACTGGGGGTGCCAACACGATATTGACGCCTGACTGAGCCTTGCCTGTAAACATAAGGGAAATTGATTTCTTGGGGGGAGTGGGTGGGATTTATTTATTCAGTTTGTCTTTTTTTTTTTTTTTTACAGGGAATACCTATTCAATGCTATTGAGACCCTGCCCAGTGTAAAGAAGAAGGCAGACTGGGCAATGAACTGGATCGGCAACAAAGACGCGTCATTTGGTATGTAATCATTTCAGAAACAATTCCCCACCATATTTTCCCTGATCATAGGTTGACATTGTAAGCATCCGTCAGTCTGATCTGTCTGAGTAACTGGTGATGTTTATATTCCAGGTGAGCGTGTGGTTGCATTCGCAGCTGTTGAGGGCATCTTTTTCTCTGGATCCTTTGCTGCCATTTTCTGGCTGAAGAAGAGGGGTCTTATGCCAGGCTTGACGTTCTCCAATGAGCTCATCAGCAGAGATGAGGTGCGTGTTCTGATATTGGTGTATTATGTGTAGGGTTGGGTACCGAAAATCGGTACCGGTAGGTACCGGTTACTTTACATTCGGTATGTACCCGTACCGAATCGCAAAGGAGATTTCGGTACCTCATTTCGGTACTTTTGTGTCCGGTGTCATGCAACAGTCAACCACACGTGACTTGAGTCGTGACGTGACATCGCCTGTTAAATTTCCAATCAGTGCGTGTCGTGGTAGTGAGGTGAGCAGTTGTGTTGAGAACTTAAGAAGAGTGAGTTTATAGTAAGTGTAGTAATATAGTTAGTGATTGTATTATTGTATTATTATTATTATTATTATTATTATTATCATCATCATAATCATAATAATATTATCGAATTTCGCTAGCTAGCCTAGCTACGAGGTCACCGAGAATGCCGAAGGCCCTAATGAAGCAGCGTTCTAAAGTGTGGCTGCATTTCACCCGACTCGACGAAAACAACGCGAAGTTCAAAATGCTTAAAATCATTCGCACTTTATCGCTATTATGGCGATGTGCTGTGCCTATGGTGTTCCTCAGTCCAGCGGCAGTCAAATGCCGGTAGATTCGTGTCTTGCTCTCTCAGCACCGCTTCCTGGTTGACGACTCCCGTTGACAGCGGGGGGAGAGAAAAGTTTTACCAGGGAATTCGCTCCGCGCTGTGTCGTTCAGTTTCAGGTAAAGTGACGTGAAAACAATATTTGTTTACTTTATGTTTATAAATCTGTGCCATTAGACAATTATGTCAAAACAAAAAAAAAGTCAAAATGACAATAAAAAAGTCAAGAGAGGTGTCGTATTTTGCCAGAGAAGGCAAATATGCTGATCTTTTTGCAAAATAATTGCTGAGGTGGGAGTTTTATTTGTTATTTGAGTGTATATTTAACTGTAATATTATATATATATATATATATATATATGTATATTGTGCCTCAGTCAGCAGGAGTTTTATTTTCATTTATTTTAATTTGAGTGTATATTTAACTAATAATATTGTGCCTCAGCAATAAAAAAGTGAAAAGCTGTTTAATGTTGTCGACCGTGTTATTATTATATATATATATATATATATATGTCATTTTAAAAAATCAAAAGTACCGAATTAAGTACCGTTTTGGTACCGGTACCGTTTTTAAAGTATCGGTTAGGTACCGGTACCGGATAAAACCCAAACGATACCCAACCCTAATTATGTGTCCTGTCTGGTCACTCATGGATATGAGTACACATATGTGTACACGCATGATAGATGTGATTGTCCTCAAGGTCTTTGAATGCATTCAGTTGTGTATTTGAACAGTATTTGGGACTGGTCCATGCAAATGCGTAAATGATTTATGATATTGGGAGATGTGTGTTCTGGCGATGATGAGACGCGCAGGGGTACGTACCTCAGCTGATAATGGGAGCTGAGTGTTGGTGCTGATTCTCAGTTCAGTAGGCATGTGGTCTGCTGACTGGGGGTGCCAACACGATATTGACGCCTGACTGAGCCTTGTCTGTAGATGTGATTGTCCTCAAGGTCTTTGAATGCATTCAGTTGTGTATTTGACTATTAATGTGCTTCTGGTTTAACTTGAGTGACTTGCATTGACCAGCTGGCTTCTCTAAACTGTCTTGATTGCTCTTGGCAAATTTGTGATGACCTAGCTCAGCACTCTCACTTATTGTGGTTAAACTAACTAAGTTTTATGTGTTTCTCAATCCAGGGTCTGCACTGTGACTTTGCATGCCTTATGTTCAAGCACCTGGTGAACAAGCCGTCAAAGGACACAGTCACAAATGTCATCAGGAATGCAGTAGAGATTGAACAGGTTTGTTGACTAACCAATTGGGTTTTTCTTGGGGTATTGGTTTTGAAAGACAAATTGTTTACGATTTATACATTTCTTTAAATTACTTTTTTTAGGAGTTCCTGACAAAAGCCCTGCCAGTCAAGCTGATTGGCATGAACTGCGAAATGATGGCGACATACATCGAGTTTGTGGCTGACAGGCTGATGCTGGAGCTGGGCTTTGACAAGGTATGATGTGTGAAAATTGTATACTTCTTTTATAACATGAATTGCTTAAAACAAAGTAAGAACTATAATTCCGAAAATGATATTGTGCTGTGAACAGTATTTGGGACTGGTCCATGCAAATGCGTAAATGACTTATGGTATTGGGAGATGTGTTCTGGCGATGATGAGACGCGCAGGGGTACGTACCTCAGCTGATAATGGGAGCTGAGTGTTGGTGCTGATTCTCAGTTCAGTAGGCATGTGGTCTGCTGACTGGGGGTGCCAACACGATATTGACGCCTGACTGAGCCTTGCCTGTAAACATAAGGGAAATTGATTTTGCCCTCAACTTTTTATTTGTATTTTTTTTAAGTAACACTTGACTTCTCTTGCAGATTTACAGAGTAGAGAATCCCTTCGACTTCATGGAGAACATCTCCCTGGAGGGCAAGACAAACTTCTTTGAGAAGAGGGTAGGAGAATACCAGAGGATGGGTATAATGTCTGGCACTACAGACAACACCTTCACGCTGGATGCTGACTTCTAAACCCCAAGAGGGCAATATGACACTTAAACACTTGAAGAGGTGATCCATAGACTTACCAGACCATGTACATACCATTCCCAATATTCTGCTGTTTGATGTATGGACACCCCCAAGAACAATTCACAACCCACTTTACCTGCAGTACAACCTTGGTTTTATTTTAATGTATGTGTTTTATAGATGTTTTATCTAGATTTTGTAATAAAATTAAAAAATCTAACAATGCTGTGTTTCACATGAGTGGTCTTTTTTTTTAAAATGGTGGTACTCCAACTTTTTGTACAGATTGTATGCATACAATACTGTAACTTCTCGAAACTGTCTCTTGTTTTTTGACGTTTGATCCTTATATGTTCAGTCTTTGCATGGTGAAAGCATCACTGTGCCTGTTAAATTAACGTGGGCTGCATGAATGTGACGTGAGGCATAGTGGATATGAACCCGCGCAGTTTTAGTCAACAGGGCGAGGCGAACTAGGCGAGTTTCATTGGCTACTGGAATGTTTTGTACATCGGTTGCGTATGAGGAAGTAAACGAAACTGCTAAATGAGAAGCTCGGGACTTTTTTGTTTGGCCTGATTTGAGATACCGCCTGTCCTAACATGTCCATTACAACCCCGAAACAGACGGTTTTGAATCCGGTAAGATGACTCTACTTTTGAGCATGAGCTTTGACTGATATGTAAGACAACGGGACTGTTGACGAGCTAATAGATGCTAGATTGAGAGACCGAGGGGTGAATTGAACATTGAATCCAGTAGCTTATATTTGTGAGGCCTGGCATTAAACAGCCATTTAATGTCTTACATCAGACGGTTGCAGGGTTTGTCCTAGATAATGATGAGGCGGCTGCCTCCAGCTCGACCAAACTTTGACGGTACTATTATGTTTCTGCTGCGCTGCGCTCGGTGGGTTTGTGTCATTTCTAATATCTAACGGCCATTGCGGCATTGCGCCGACATGGTGGCGGGGCGCTGTATTGCAAATAAGTTAGCTTTCGTGTTTGCTAAGGAAATAGATTGCTAGCTACCATGGTGACTTATCTCCGTCTAGGGCAGTTCAGAGATATTGAGCGTCAAAGTTTTTACATTCCATTATGTTTTGTGAGATGGAACCTTTGTATTTTATGAATTTACTAACTCAAAAATGTCAACATTTTAAAAATAACACCACACAGGCATTAATAAACACCTAATGGATCAGATTATGTAAAAAACAAAATTGACAAAAATGGAGATAGAACCTTATAATTCTAACGTCAGCACGGAAAAGCAACACAGGGAACCAGCCAGGAGCATGTTGCGCCATGGCCTTGCGCATCGTCGTTTTGTCAACTGTCTTCTAGGTCGAAACGTTATTTCTTATAAAAAAAAATACTGGAAGTCCCATTAGTTGGCTTGCTGTTTCATTATCCAGGAGAATGACAAGTTGAGCCTATACTAGTGTTAGTCAGTGCTACTTTTACAACTTTTGCACAGGTCCCCTTTCCTTTTTTATCATTTGGTGAAATCTGGTGAAAATGAAAACAAAAGGAAACCATGCTTTAACATTTGCAGAATGGTGTCATGTTTAACTTTGTAGCATTTAGTGTTCAGGTTTGCGTTCAATCACTTGGAGATTCATTGTAACAGACATTTAAACCAAGGGTGCCCACTGTACTGTATATACTTTGTTGAGCCTTCCCAGTAGGATAACACACATCACACCAATCTCAAGCCCTCCACTGTGTTTCACTTTCATAACTTTGAAATGGGTGTAATTTCCTCTGGACAGACCATTCCCTTTGCTGGGACGATCCTGGGAGGTTTGCAGCAAGGGGAGATGGTGCTCATTCAAGGCTCTGTTCCCAGTGATTCTGAAAGGTAGGATATGAGTGTGGGGTTGTAACAATCTGAATGATTTGAATAACAATATCCAATTCTAACCCTCTAACCATAAAAACATACACACACAATGAGTAAACTACAGTTACTACACGCTACACAGACTTTGACAGGCTACACACATTACAGTATGTTATGTCTGTTGTGTCCAGGTTCCAGGTGGACTTCACATGTGGGAGCAGTGCAAAGCCTAGAGCTGATGTAGCCTTCCACTTTAACCCCCGCTTTAAGAGGTCTCCCTGCATCATCTGTAATACACTGCAGAGGGAGCGCTGGGGCAAGGAGGAGATCCTACATAAGATGCCTTTTGTACTGGGGTCAACCTTCGAGATCATCTTCTTGGTGCAGAAAGATGTGTTCAAGGTGAGGATGGGCCCTTCTGCTCAATAGACCTGAATCGGAATGATTTCCTGGAAGTGAGGCCCAGCTTTGTTTTCGAGTCCACATCCAATGTATCCACACCGTTTTCTGTAGAGAAGGAGATGCACCTCAAAGAAAGACTTTCCACATGACCACCTCTATTCAGCACAAACTAGGTGCGCACAGATTCAACTCTCACTTCTCTTCATGTCATGGGCGTGGGGTTTTAGAAGCCAGGGGAAAAGCAAAAATGTGATAGAACTCGTCTCGTCTGTTAGCCTACTTAGATTGTAAATAATGTAGAGTAATCTAATGTCATTTTCACTTCCCTTAGTGCTTTCGGTTGGCTTTGAAACTTCACTTTAGCTCCGAGGTGGTTGTCATATTAACTCACCGAGGGTTTATTCGTGTTTTTTCTGCTTGGTCGTTCCTGCTGTGCAGTGTGTTTGTACTGTGCATACTACTGTCACCCCCCATCTCCTCTCTAGGTGGCAGTGAACGGTGGTCATGTGCTGGAATATAAACATAGATTGGACTTGGATAAGGTGGACACACTGGCTATTTCGGGAAAAGTCAGCGTGCAGGCTATTGGCTTCATTGCAAACTCTGTAAGTCATTTAGCACTGCAAATCTAACCTTCAGATGTATCAAATGTTGTCCATCGTAGATCCAGATCATTTGCATGCCTTTAAGAACACCTTAAACACCTTATTTGGGAACACAGGTTTTTACCTGTAATTGGATAAAAAGTGTGTTTTGTCGCTTCGAATTTTAGAACTCAGTACCACCTCCACCTGGTGTAGCGGACAAGGTCACTCAAAACAATGTAAGGATGTTGACTTTTTCAAGAGGAAGATGATGCCGATAATAATAATAATAATAACTTTATTTGTATAGATGAAACATTTTACTAGTCTATCACATGTTATGCATGACAACATTGGGCGTGAAATAATGGGACATCTGTTCACAAATACTCACTTGGTGGTGCTTTTTTGAGATAATTCATTTCTAATGATATCGGCTTTCGTCTTACAGGTAGTGCTTTCAACGTCAGGTGACTTGGTAAGTTGGTATTCCATGATATTCAATGACAATTCTATCGGGTTTTAATGCAAAAGGCTGCAATGCTTCAAATGTGATTATGATTCAAACTTGATTTTTGAATATTTAAAAATTAAACTGTCCTAAAAGCATCTTGGTGCTGGCACAGCTGACCCTGGGCTTTGGAAATGTTGTTGTATCACCTGTTCCCTGAAATCCTTTTTCATCAATCCATATTGATGATGAGAGAAAAAAGGATAACACCATATCACACATTATGACACCTAGAGCCTGGATTACTGGTGTGGCTTACTAACAAAATAGTTTTGTTTGATATTTTTGCAGAGCCTTCCCTTCAGGGGCAAACTGGGGAAGGGGTTGAGTGTTGGACACACCATTACAATCAAAGGGCAGACCAGCCTATTCCCACACAGGTACTGTAGGGTTTTTAGATATAGGAACAGTTCAATAATCCTGATGAAGAATGGTGCTATGTCTTTCACTTGTCAAACATATGCTGTTGTTTTCTTTTATTCAACTTGTAGCTTCTGTGTGAACTTGAGAGTCAGCAACACTGAGGACATAGCGCTGCACTTGAACCCCCGCATGAAGGCTGAGGTCTTCATCCGCAACTCCTACCTTTCAGACTGCTGGGGCCCTGAGGAGAACACCCTTCCCAGCTTTCCCTTCTCTCCAGGGGAGTACTTTGAGGTAAACACATCCCTGTCATCCCAGGTCAACCAGGAATATCTGCAAATAGTTTTTTGGGATAGTATTCATACGTTACATTTTTATTTGGTAACAAATAAGTCAGAAACATTTCACATGATTTACACCCATCTCATCCAGTGCTGTATCCTCTCCTCCCTGTCTTTGCTTGTTCCAGATGATCATTCTGTGCGAGGTGCAGCAGTTCAAGGTTGCGGTGAACGGGGTCCACCAGCTGGACTATAAGCACCGAGTTCAGGACCTCAGGCGTGTGAACGAGATGGAGATCCTAGGAGACCTGCAGCTGCTGGACATCAAGCTGTGGTGACCCCAGCCCTAAGAGACCCTCAACACAGCCTCTCTGACCCCCACCACCCCCCCTCAGAGAGACCTCCAACTCAGAGATAGACAGAGCCTCAGACAGAGCCTCAGAGCAGCACCGCAGGGATGCAGCAGCAGCAGCGGCACCACCATTCCACTGCATGTCCTCTGTCCAGCCCATGATATTTCTCTGCATGCGAGTGCTTTGTTTGGGTTTATTGTCCTCTATCTCTCTATCCCTCTCACTCCGTTCTCAGCGTGATGCCCCACTAATGAAAATTGCACTGATGAAGTATTTTGTAAACGTATAAACGAGGCACATTTTGAGGCGGATTGAATGTAAATTGGCATACTGTGTGCCAATCTGTTTGGTCGAGTAG
The DNA here is from genome assembly GCF_963989245.1 of Nansenia antarctica. Lineage (NCBI taxonomy): Eukaryota > Metazoa > Chordata > Actinopteri > Argentiniformes > Microstomatidae > Nansenia > Nansenia antarctica. The sequence goes on along the minus strand of NC_137688.1, from coordinate 59,027,403 downwards.
AGCTAGAATTATAAGCAGGACAGATACATTGATCGAAATGGCTGTCATTGATGACTCATTTATGAGGCAACTCAGGCTAGCATTGTCAGATGCAGATTGTGTTTAGTTTTGTAAAAAAACGTATTTATGTGAGTTGGCCATATCTGTTCATATGAAGGGTTCAGAATAGCAATACGTTCATCATTGTTTTTGGGAATTTTCAAGTTGACATTAACAAAACTAATCTGACATGATCATACATGTTTCCATCAAGGCATCACATATGACTGGAGGCTTTGTGTAATTATAATAATACAGGTCAAAGCTATTGCACTACTACACCTTCAATCTAACATCAGCCTGGGGCTAATGCTAAGCACATATATAATGTTGTAATCGGTATAAATTAATTAATTCATGAGTTTGTATGTGTATCCTTATATATCCTCAAGAGTTTGACCTATGAGTGGTACTCTCGCTTACCCTTGCTAACTGACCAAATCTGTGCCGTGTAAAGGATAACACTGGCTGAACAAAACTCAAGTGTAATATACACGTATTAGATCAGGGAATGGGTCATATGCATTACACATTCATTATTATAGCATGGGTCAGGTACTTAGACTTAGAGCTATCCCTTGAACAAATCGTTGGGTATATATTCATCCACTTTCCTATGCAAGTTTCCACATTTACCAGAATTTGTGCATCTGCCATCTGTGTGTTGACCTTCCTTATGCCTCCAAAGTGGTGTTTGATTCTTAAACATATTAATATCATAAACCAAGAACAATAATAAGCAATAGGTCGCAAGCATTGCTACTTGCCATGTATGTACCTTGAAAAATATTCTTTCTATGACCATAATAAACTAAATGCTAAATGGACTGCACTTATATAGCGCAAAGAGCTTGACAATGACCTCTCATTTACACACACATTCACACATCAATGGCGACAAGCTACCATGCAAGGTGCCGGCCCGCTGATTGGGAGCAATTTGTGGTTCAGTGCCCAAGGACACCTCGACATGTGGGCAGCTGGAGTTTGAACCGCCGATCTGCCGACCTTGTGATCATTAGACACCGGCTCTACCTCCTGCACCATAGCCGCCAAACTAGAGTTATGTTGGGCCATTTTGTATTCTTGAAAATCTGAACCACAAGATGACAATGAACCGTAGCCTTCTTTGTATCCACTAGAGAGCACAGATAAACCTAGGTAGATATCAGGATCACCTCACTCACCAGCCAACAACCTATCCTTCAATCAACATAACACAGCAAACATATATACGCAGTAAACAAGGCCTTGTATCACCTATCGGCTTGCTTTCAGGAATTCACAGTATCACACTTCCAATAGGACATAATAACGTTCATTCATGAATACATTGATGCCTCATCTTGTAATGAATTAATGAAATGCACAACGCATAAAAAGTTGTGAATTTATTAATATCCACAGGCATTCATGTAACCGCTGGAAGTCAATGAGAATTTCTTGGCACAATCACATTACTGTATGTTTTGGCATCACATTTAAACCAAATGTGATGCAGCGTCACACCGGAACGGACTGATGAACATGACTGATCACCATGACAGCATCAACAGAACCCCCCAGAAGAGGAAGTGACATCGTCCGTCTTCAGAGCCCAACACTAGTTGGCTGTGTCCATGACTACAAAGGAGTATCACCAGACTTAGGACACATGACAACTATAAACAAGTTCTGCAGCTCTGATATCATGTCTTTCCAACTAATTCAGTGACCTGGGAAACCAGAAAAAAATGTCCCGATTTGTCTTTTAATGTCAGCAAATCAAACCGCACAATAAAAACCTCAGTATGGGAGTTTGGCAGAGAATTACGCAGCGCAGGTCCAGATACATAGTCCTTAATAACGTCGGAGATCAAAGTCCATGGGTTTTTTGGCAGAAGGCTGACAGATCCAGGCCTGATAGAAGCCCGGTTGGCTATGCTATTGTGAAGAGGTGGTGGTAGTTGGAAAGCGTGACTTTGGTCCTGGTCAAGTGCAGTAGTAGAGACTCTGAGAGTCTGTTTGGCACTAGAATAGCTTATCTTAAAGGGTGGAAACAATCCGGGTAGTGGTGGGGTGTGTTAGGGGTTAACAGGAAGTATGGCTTTGGTCCTGAGCCGGCAGTGTGAGGGGAGGGAGGGAGGGTCTGAGTGGTTGGCCCAGAGAAAGAGGTGATAGGAGGGGCTCAGACAGAGCTGAGTTTGACCAGGCCCCTGACAGAGTCCTCGTGCAGGGAGTCCTGGCTGGCAGGGTTGTAGAGCTGGGAAGGGTGGCCATGGCTCATGTGGGCGGCGCAGGGCAGCGGGCCCGGGGGCGAGGGGGTGTCCCCCGGGCTGACAAAGTGGTGGTGGTGGCAGTGTGTGTCCGAGTCCCTCAGGGTCAGCATTTCCCCTGCACAGCTCAGGTTGGGGATGGAGGAGGGAAGGGAGGGCTGGCTCTGGGCCAGGGAGACACAGGGACCCCCCAGGGAGCTCTTTCCAGGTAGAGGGGCTCCTCCACTCAGCATGACTGTCTCGCTGTGGAGCAGGGGGGTGGCAGCAGCCTGCAAAACGAATTTAGTGCTCTGAATGCACTGATCTTGGGCACACTGAGGAGACAGGGAACGTAAAGGGAGAGATAGATGAGGGGAGAAGAAAAAGAGAAAGAGACCAAGGGAGTGAAGGGTGCAATAATGAAGGGGAGAAAAAAATAAACAATACATACAAAAAGGTTAACAGAAAAAAAGTTATAGAGAAGAAAAAAAAAGAAAGAAAAAAGATTAAGTTAGTAACCACAATAAAGTTTGTAGAGTGTTCACATAAAATCTGCCATTAATACGGAATCATGAACACGCATGTGTCCCTCTTTACATTGAGAATAGGAACCGCTACTGTATGTGAGTATTCAATACTTCCTAAAAGAGATCTAAAGGAATATTCATTCCCATGATAATGAATACACATTTCAGTTTCATAATCGCTGCGTGGGCATCGGGCACATGTGCCAACCTGACTTGCTCTCCCCGTTAGCGCCTATATTTTAATGACAAGCCGACAGACAGTGATTATTTCCGCTTGAGATGTGAAATTATCATAGTGAGAAAGCCACATACGGCAGGGGGAATAGTATGGGCAGAGATATGTGCCACTAGAAACTGAATTTGAATTACTGACATTTGAATACTTTAATTTAAGTGCTCGATATCTCTGCCCATAGAATAGGCATCAGTATTTAGCAGCTCCCCAATGATTTAAACATGGCTGTGTTGATGGGATCGCCTTCATCATCCATCACGGCTGTTTTAGTTAACCGAGGAAAGAGAATCGATGAATCCAAACACACGTGTTCATACAGTATTAATATACTGCTGTCAGGATCAGTGGTGACTCACCACTCAGTGAGTCGACTGTAACCACCGGCAGAGAGAGAGAGTTCAAGAGCCCCATAATGACATACAGAAGGAGAGACTGCTTTATTGGTATAATAACAACAACAGAGAGCTACTCAGAAGTGAGGGCACTTGAGTGAGTCACTGGAACAGTATTCCCAGGAGAGCCCAATCACTTCTAGCGGGAAAATAACTTTCAGAGTGTTTTGAGTCAACATAAATACTGGAGGTGTCAACGTGGTATTGTTAAATATGAAGTAGCTTTCTATGGACAGGTTGTTGACTCTCTTTCTGTCTTTCGCACGCACAGACACAGACACTATTTATGTCCACATAAATGTACAATATCTAAAGGACATAAATACTATCAGTGCATTTTGACATTATGAAAACAGTCAGTTACAGTCAGTTGCTACACATAGGATGTTATTCACACCAAATGATGATTACAGTGGATTGACAGATACAGTATCAATACTGTAAAACAGTACACACACACACACACACACACACACACACACCTACCATATGAGTGTGGAGCTGGGTAGAGGCGTACATGCTAGTTCCATTGGAGTGTGAGACAGGCTGGGGTGTGTCCGGCTGGACGAAGCCTCTGCTGTCAATAAGACTGGGAATAGAGGATGACAGGGACCATGAGGAAAGAGGTGGTGATACTGCCAGACTTTACAGTGTGCGTGTGTGTGTGTGTGTGTGTGTGTGTGTGTGCTGTATACTGTAAAGTCTCCAGTTCCCCATCCATCCCTCTTTGCATGCCCACACACAGAGCAGATGGCAGCCACCTGTCTACGGAACATTCCAGAACACATTCCCGGAAACCTGTTAATGAGGTGTGACATTCCAGGAGGAACCTATCCCATGTAACCTACAGTACTGAACAAACCTTACCTCATAATTCAACTCACACCATCTGGAAAAGGATTACTGAAAAAGGCTAGCTAGCTAACGAATCAACGATAGCCTAATTGCTGCCTCCACTAGAACCACCACAAACAAGTCACATATTCACTCTGAGGGTATTGTGGGGCAAACAACTGAATGGCATATCTCCTCCAGGCATCCCCCATTTGCATTAGGCGTAATAACCAACCGTACGGAGAGAATGCTAACAATCTGCTGAGCTCATCACAATGTGGAAGACAAGGCACTTTCAGCCTTCGTAGAAAAGAGGACAAAAAAACGAGTGTGTGTGTAATTATTCCCTGCTTTGCCCTGATGAATATCTTGATTGAAAACGCTTCTCATTAAACACAGTAGCAGTTTGATTCACATAAGGGGGAGCTCATTCTGTGGCTTCTGCTGACTAATGTGGAAAGGGAGATATCGAGAGGAGGAGAAAGGAGGAGACAAAGGGAGAGGGGGGGGGCATGACAGAGAGAGAGAGAGAGAGAAAAAGAGAGAGAGAGAGAGAGGAGAGTGAAGAGAGAGAGAGAGAGAGAAAGAGATAGATAGAGAAGGAGAGGAGAGCGAAGAGAGAGAGAGAGGGAGAGGAGTGAAAAGAGAGAGAGAGAGAGAGAGAGAGAGAGAAAGAGAGAGAGAGGGAGAGGAGAGTGAAAAGAGAGAGAGAGAGAGAGAGAGAGGGGGAGAGCTGAAGCTCTTAAACCCCTTTGCTGCTACAGTAGTGAGTACCGTAAGTGGGGTCTTGCTGTTATCTTGGCCTGTACACACCTGGGTGGGAGAGGGCCACACAGGGCAGCGCAGCAGTTGGTGAGGATGTTCCCGTAGCTGTAGGGGTTGTAATTGTCCTTCCCTCGTTTGGTCGACCATGACCCCTTAATCTGCAACACAACCCCGTCAGCAATCGGCAACGGAGACAGACAAGACATGACGGATGAGAGACGGACGCCTTTGAGTGTTCAATTCACCAGTGTGAGTGAAAAATCTACCTAAAGTTATCACAGGGAGTGTGACCGACCATGAAATGATCCTTAATGCACAACAGGACACATATCATCAGCCATTCATAGCCAGGCAGGGACAGAGTGAGAGAAAGGGGGGGATGAGAACAGTGTGTGTGTGTGGGGGGGTACTTACGTCCTCGTTGGTGGTCTGATTGGAGCTGATCAGGTAGGTATGGAAGCCCGACAGGCCCACAATGGACCACACCGAGAAGAAACACACCACCACCTCCAGCACAGTGAGTCACACAGTCAAAGGAAAGAGGAGTGGAGGGGGGGGACTCACATGGCTACGCAGCAACACACTCGCGAGCACACGCGAACATCATCTAATGTGGGTGTGTGTGCGGTGCACTCATTTGACCGTGGTAGTGTCCAGTAGGACGTATCGATCGACCAGCAGAAGTTTGTGTCGCGGTCATTGATTTGCTCTACATGCAGTACATGAAATAACCGTGTCCTAGTCTCTATACTGTCCTGAATGACTCCAGGCAATGTGGATACACGCAGACCAAGCAACCAACACAAGCAACGGATACAGAAACAGACACACGCACACATTGGCGCGCAGGTACGTGAGTAAAAGGCACAGGATATAAGTAGCATACATTGAAGACACACATACACAGACACACAGACACACACATTGAAGACACACATACACAGACACACAGACACACACATTGAAGACACACATACACACATACATACACACATTGAAGACACACAGACACACATTGAAGACACACAGACACACATTGAAGACACATACACACACATTGAAGACACACATACACAGGCACGCCACCCACGCTTCCCTCTCTTCCCATCATCCATTTAGCACTCCTCGAGTGTGTCTCAGGTCTGTTCTCTCTGCAGGGTGACTGGGGGGGGGGGTGATGTGTGGCATGTGCATGATCCTCATAAGGCTGCAGGGCAGCTGGAGTTCAATGAAAACAGAGGCGATGCATCTGCTGCTGCTCCCTCATGGAAATACTATTACTTCAGACTGAAGCGATATTCCCTCTAGCTTGCTTCTCATACGAAACCAAAAGATTGTTCTCCAATTCACAGTAGAGAATTTCCACACATGATATAATCATATTTTCTGAGCTTCTGGGGTGTGTGTGTGTGTGTGTGTGTGTATGGTCACCTTTTGGCTTATACCCCAGCAGTGACCCAAAGCTAGCTAGTAAAGAGATAGGGGCGATCTTATCTGTATATCAACAGAGACCATACTGTGTTCTGCTTTAACGCAGAATGTTACTAAAAAAACACACCATTGACACGTTCCCAAAATAGAATTATTTTGACAGAAAGGACATCAATTTGAGACTATTCCACAAAGTCAATCTGAACTCACCACTAGGTTATCTATGATGTTTGTATACACAAAGTAATTCTATTTGGGGGCATATCAATATTGGGCTGATATATATATATATATAAATAATATACAAATATAATATATAATATAATAAATATATATTTTTAAAAAAGATAAAAAGAATTCAACACAAAGACAGAGACAGTTGGACTCATGGAAAGGATATCTGGCAGGGCTGTCTTTGAGTGCGCTGAGGAAGCTTGTCCGATTGGATCCTGCAAAAATAGGCATTTGTTTTATGAAGAAAAAAAAGAACGAAAAAAGAAAACCACCAAAGAACCACAAAGGCACAGTGATGAGCTCCTGGGTAAAGAAGAAGCATCATTTACCACACGCCGAATTAGAGTCACGGAATAGGAACGCTGCTTCTTTTTATAGCTCACAGCAACAACACCAGACAAGAAGTGGTCTGTTCTCAGGGTGAAATGGGATGGCTGTGACCGAGTCAATGAACTCCTGCATGTCTGAAAAACACCAGCGGCCAACTAGCTAGCCCTCCTAGGAACTTCTAATCTAGATCTAAGAGAGGAGAAAACACATCAAAGGGGAACTCCAGCTAAACAACTCACTCTGCTTATACAGCAAACAACCCAGTGAAAGCTAGAGAATGGTAATCGTGACGTTAGAATTATAAGGTTCTATCTCCATCTCGAGTTTTTTTACATAATCTGATGGTGTTTATTAATGCCTATGTGGTGTTATTTTAAAAATGTTGACATTTTTGAGTTAGTAATTCATAAAATACAAAGGTTCCTCCTCACAAAACATAATGGAATGTAAAAACTTTGACGCTCAATATCTCTGAACTACCCTAAACGGAGATAGAACCTAACAATTCTAAGCTCACGATCTGACGAGAATGTTAGGGTCTACGGGCCTAAACGATAGGGGGGATCAATAAGGGGGATCAGATGAGTAATCCAACAAGAACTCTTTACTCACTTCATCAAAAGCCCTGTACAGTGTAGCAGCAGTGAATGATTGATTGACAGTTTGCGGTATGAAAGCCTCTCCTCCTCCTCCTCCTCTACACACTAGAGACGCTAGAAAACAAACTAACCACACAAATCAAAAGGTCCCACTGAGATTGTATTCAATTGAACCTGCCGCTGATCACACACGGCTCTATCGTGATAATCCACTCATTATCGGGCTGTTGTCAATGTCTAGAGAGAAAAAAAGCCAGCTTGAGTATTGGTTTAGTAACAACCAGATAACTGAGGTCTGGCCGTGTAGGGGGGGATTGGTGCCTGGGCTGGGGGGGCTCTACGCTCCCCTGCCGTTGCCTGCTAGGATGGATTGATCTGTGATGTAGCTAAAGTAGAGAGGCCCGCAGCTCGCAAACACAGCTCCATATCTCCTACAGAAAGAGCTCCGTCAGCAGCTTCACTGACAGCCTCCGCTGCCACTCGGGAACAGGGCAGCACTCTGGGAAGAGGGGAGGGGTTTAAGGGAAGCTGATCGATCGGAGAGCTCCATCTCATCCATTACAGAGATTAAGTGGCCAAAGAAGGAGCTGTTCAGTGCACAGGCTACTGAACCAGGTTTTTAACAATGTGGGGAAATCTATCGGATCAACAACTAGTGAGTACTGTCTATGACGAGGGAAAATAGCGAGTCGGAGGTACAGTGGAGAGGAATAGGTACAAGTCCATTACTGAAAACACCATTATGCATTTTTTGATCATCTACGTGTTCCTCACAAACGGGTTTTCCAGTCATCTGACGGTGTATGGGGGCGTTCATTAGGAGGAAAACACTGTGTGTCACAGGGCTCTAAACACTTGTTTATTTGGGGAGTGTGTGAGGCCTCTGACCGTGCTACTTACTCAAGATGACGTGGGTGATGACGAAGGCGAAGATGAAGACGGTGAGGAAGGACAAGGAGAGGATGAACAGGTAGAAGAAGCGGTAGTTCCTCTTGCCCACGCAGTTCCCCACCCAGGGACAATGGTGGTCGAAACGCTCTGCGAGAGAGAGGACATGGGACAAGGGAGGGAAAGGAGAGTGGAGAGAGAGAGAGAGAGAGAGAGAGAGAGAGAGGGAGAGAGGGAGAGAGAAAGAGAGAGAGAGAGGGAGAGGAGAGTGAAGAGAGAGAGAGAGAGCGAGAGGGAGAGAGAGAGATAGAAAGAGAGAGAGGGAGGAAGAGGAGAGTGAAGAGAGAGAGAGAGGAGAGTGAAGAGAGAGAGAGAGGGAGAGGAGAGTGAAGAGAGAGAGAGAAAGAGAGAGAGAGAAAGAGGAGAGTGAAGAGAGAGAGAGAGAGAGGAGAGTGAAGAGAGAGAGAGGGAGGGAGAGTGAAGAGAGAGAGAGAGGAGAGTGAAGAGAGAGAAAGAGAGAGAGGAGAGTGAAGAGAGAGAGAGAGGGAGAGGAGAGTGAAGAGAGAGAGGAGAGTGAAGAGAGAGAGAGAGAGGGAGAGAGAGAGAGAGGGAGAGAGAGAGAGAGGGAGAGAGAGAAGGAGAGGGAGAGGGAGAGAGAGAAAGAGAGGGAGAGGAGAGTGAAGAGAGAGAGAGGAGAGTGAAGAGAGAGAGAGAGAGAGGAGAGTGAAGAGAGAGTGAAGAGAGAGAGTGAGAGAGAGAGAGAGAGAGAGAGAGAGAGAGAGGGGGGTGAGGGTGATAAATCAGGAGAAAGAGCGGTTAGGTTCAGTCATACATATGGAACAGTCCGTTTCCCCTCTTCCCCGCCTGCGTAAAGGTCCGCTCACCCACACAGTTGTCACACAGGCTGCAGTGAGAGGCTCGTGGAGGTCTGAAGATCTTGCAGGTGAAGCAGTATTTGAGCTTCACCGTCTGCCCGTTAATGACCACCTCCCTGGTCCTCGGGGGAGGCCGGTAGCCCGGGCCACTGGGGCCGTTTGCTGCATCTGGGGGCCAGACAGGAAAAAGTTTTAGTCAGGGTTCCTACAAGTTTCAACAAGTCAAATTTAAGACCCTTTTAGACGTTTTTTTAGACCTCTTTGAATAGAATTTTGGACCTATTCGCGACACCGTGTGATAGCTTTTTGTCATCCTCAAGGTGATGAAATCAGGGATTTCACTGCCATACAGACAAAAAAGGAAGCGAATTGTATTTTTTTGTTCCAGCTTGATTCATTTCCGCGTAAATAGATGTGGTCGGACTGATTTCCTTGCAGGGTCTCATTTTTAAAGACCTAGCACCTCATTTTTAGACCAAACAATGAGCCCTTTTTAGGCCTTATAAATTGAATTGCTGGATTTTAGACTTTAAGGCTTTTTAAGACCAGCGCGGGAACCCTGTTTAGTTCACAACAACAGCTACACACATGATTTGTTTCCCTATAACAGTCCTATTGCTAGGACAGTGTTTATGGGACAGAAATGCATCTCAAGTCAAAAGGGGTTTAACTGGCTCCGTATTTCTCTATTTCATCTGATGAAAACAAAACCAAAGTCATGCCATAACACTACCACAGTACATAGGCTTCTGAGCGTGATCTATTTCAGTCAGCACATTCTCCTGGCGTTCTCACTGAAGCAATTTACAGCGGTGAGCCCCCAGGGGCAGAGTGGCACTGTGTTTACTTGGCATTACATTATTCATCTGCCTCAGCAGGACCCAGCACTTTACCCAGAGACAAAGACAGAGACGACACACACACATGCACACGCACACGCACACAAACTCCTTTACCTCCAGATTGGAGACAGTGGGGTGTGCTGCACCTCATTGAGTGAGATGTAGTGATTTATTTCTCTTAGTAGGACCTTAGAGGGGCTCCTGGTGGGGCCAGTGTGAGGCTCCAGTCTGCTGGTGTCAGCACTGCTGTCTTGGACTGTTTTAATAGTGTGTCATTGCTCGTGAACATTTCACAGTGCAATCACAAAGTTTATCGTTTAATTCAAACCGGGTGTAAAAAGTTAACAATCTGAGTTAATAAAAGCCAAATTACACACTGTCAAATTATTTTCGAATCAAAGTGGGAGCTAAACCAAGTGTCCAAATATCACCATCTATGGAACTGGATTTAAATAATTAACTACCGTACAGTTTGTGCATATGGAGAAAAAAACCATTGACAGTATAGAACCAAACATTCATTATGTATACGTCGCAAGGGGAGGAGATTACTTCTTTTAACTGGATGTGCCAATCGTATAGACAGAGGACTCACAATGTATACTGTGGAGGAGACGGGTATAGAGAAGGAGAGAGGAACAGGACAGAAGGTTTCCTTTGACTGCAAGTTATTTGTGTGAAGCAAAAGAAAAATCAGCATAAAAATTGAAAACATACTTTGGAGATCGAAAGCTAGACTGTCAGGCAGACAGGAATAGACACAGAGAGAGAGAGAGAGATACAAGAGAGGACAAAGAAAGTCATTTACAATCTAGATGTAGCTAGAGCTTTTGATACAGGGACTGAGAGATAAAAAACATGATGCTCTACCTATCTAAAATAAAATGTCAAATCATCAAAATCAAAGATATGATTTTGAGGACAATAAGCACCTATTTCTCAGTCTGTCGAGATACACAGCACCGTCATCCTTAACTCTAAGACGGGATGTTATTTCAAGATCTGCTCTAGTGAATATTGACTGAGCACAGACAGTAAACAACCAAAAGTAGGTAAAAATAACAGTACATTCTTTCCATCCTTCCTCGCAAGCTGTATACACAGTTGAGGTGGTGAAACAAGATAGGTCTTCTCTCCTGCTAAGAAAGCTGGAGAACGATACACAGAGCCATTACCAAATTTGGTCATTCCCTCAGTTCAAAGCTCTCTTGTGATTGACAGGACTGTTACCAACCAAAGGTCTGGATTGCTGTGTTCAGGGTTCGCAGGGAAAAAAAAAACATGGTTCCCACAATACAACCAGATTGATCTATAGCAAACACCCCTGTCATTGAACATCACTGACTCATTTTGATGCACATTCAATGAAAGCCCTAATAATTCAGCCTAAAGATCTTGACTAAATTAAAACTCTCAAAGCGCCCCTTCATCAGTTTGTCTGAACAACATGCCCTTGTGGTCAGCGTAAAAAAACAGCTCTGGCTGACGTCATTTCCAATCATTAACAAGTACCGTATCATCTCGCAAACACAAAGAGCATTTAGAAAGAGGCTTAGCTCGATTGACTGTGTTTGATTGTGGTGAGGTGAAAACACATGATAACATTGATAACAATCCAAGATACACGCCTCTGACGTTAGCTAAACACGGTTAGCGGTTAAACTGCTGCAGTGAGCAGAGTTCGGTTTTCGTAGTTACCTATCTGTCTCTCCAGGTCTGCTGCCTCGTCAGGTGTAGCACGGGGCAGGACACCTGGGTCACTGAAGCTCGCTCTGAAAAGCATCCCCAACACAAAGAAGAACAGCACCCCCCCTACGACTGGAATGGCTGGGGTCAGATTAGACGCCAGGAACGGGCAGCTGCAAGAGAAGAAGAAAAAAAAAGAAAAAAAAGAAAAAAAGAAAGCTTTAGGGTATGGATGACATTAAACAGTCCTTAGTTGGGTCTCACCCCGCAGAGTGAAAATGCATTTGTTCTTTCTATGACAATTCTACACACTCAACTCCACTGTCCTGAAAATAGAACATTTTCCCAGAATCTTACATGACTGGCATCCGTAACAAAGCAGAGAAATTAAAGATATGAACTCATGGTTATCTACACATTATTGTATGTCTTCAAATGAACAGGGGCTTCATTCTTCTCATATGGGACCCTGGATTCAGTGCATCCAGCAATACACTTTCCACATCCAACCACTGTCTCCACTCTCCACTACCTCCTTTGGACTGAGGTCCATCTGCAGTACACTCTACTACACTATTTGTCAGCATGCTGACTAGCTGTTGAGTGCTGACTAAAATACAGTGAAACTAAACATTAACTCTGGTCAGGGTTTCAAAAACTGTCTGCAATCCTTTTCAGAGGACATGTTTTGGTCTGTTCCACGGTTTGCAAGATCCTGTTATTCTTGGCTAGTGGGGGGGATTCCTAAAATATGCTCTCTTTTGACTGATATCTGTAATAGCTGCCACTTCGGCTGTGTCAGTCTTCTATGCTGGAATCGAATTAGTCCAAGCCTGGGAGATCTTATCAGGCCGTCATGCTCAGATTGGAAATAGCAGCAAATGTCCAAGTAATTCTGTTTAAAAATGTCTTCCATTGTGTCTGAGGAGGTTATCGCCCAATGTTGTTGTTGGCATTACTCAACAGCAGCCGGCACTCAGACTCACACCGGAGTAAAAGGTTGGGCAGGGACACAAAATACTGAGTCTGGAGGAGTCTGTTATGAGGAATGCTTGAATGAAAGTCTAATAGTAATACAATTAACAGTTAGTCACAATTACAGTTACAGTTAGTCAGACTGGGCTGTTGTACTATAACAGTAACAGGCTTTCTCATTCCAATGTATGGTGTTCAGCATTGGGAACAGGAAAACCGAAATGAGAAAATGCAAGTCTCATTACAGTTTAGTAAACATGCTCCAAAGGTTGATGAACTTTTGAAGAAGAAGAAGAAAAAACGAACTAGGACAATCGACAACTTTCCTCCTGTTGCCTTGGAGATACAAGCAGTTCTCCAGGACATAAAGAGCTTAAGAGGAAACTGTTACCTTGGTAAGAGGAAACTGTTACCTTGGTAACGGGAACACTGGGGTGCCATGTTTTGGAAGTTGTGGTATGGAATGTGGGAGGAATGAAAGACCGCAGTAGAAGATGGGGGATGGGTTGACTAGACTGGAAAACCTCAGTCATCCCTTTCTCCTCTTTTCAGATAACGATTTATGTCAAATAAATACATTTGTAATGCGATATAGTAAATTCATACTATATGCCTCCAAATTCAATAAATCATCTATGAGCAACCCACCGTGTGACTTGGAAGAGCTGTACATCTGTGGTATTCCAGTGTTCAATATGTCTGCAATTTAATTGTTTTCAGGCTGTGCATTTGAGGTTCATTTCAAAATTCTAAATATAGCCAGGACTGAAGGAGCCCAGACCTGCAGAACCATAGAAGTCCCTATGGAAACATTACCACATGTGTTGTTGCATTCCACATCTTACAACCTGCGAGCTAGCATCACAAAGGACGACTACAAGGTCTGTTGATTTGAAAGGGATGGTTTGTCCTGTCTCTGCAGACGGCCGTCACAAGACTACCTTGTGTTGACGTTCCTCAACAGCTATGTCAGAACTCTGGGAATCGAAATGAAATAGCCTACGTCAACTGTGGAATACATGGGAGACTCTCACTTGACCTCAGACACAAGTTACTCATTACTATCACAAATATGGAGCACACTGATTTCATTACATAACGTTGTTGCCCAATAAAGATTTGAGTAAGACTTATTAGAGTCTGCGTTGGATCTCTGCATTCCCAAAGATTGACAGTTCCATTCCATCTGCCTGGCTCTCACACTGGGTGAGGCAAAAAAAATGTTCAGACGACACTAACTCTGGTCAAATTGCACAAACCCTGTCTAATTAACCCGGTCTAACTAACCCTGTCTAACTAACCCTGTCTAACGAAGATCATCAGCCGTATTAAGGGTGTGGTGGCTGTTGAGGGCAAGCAAAGGTGAAATGAAGGGATTCTGCCACACTGGAAATGTATGTACATATTATTCATGTCATGTGTCCCGTTTGCATTGGTTTATGTGTTAAAATAATGCTTTCAAATTCAATACATTTGCAATCAACAAAACATGTTTGCGGAACAAAGTTGCAAAAAGTTGCATTGCAAGTTGGCAACTCACTTATAATACAATGAATGCATTTTCCATATGTAAGTACGTTGCAATGCATTTCTTGTTAGTTGTAAGTTTATCTGAGATTGTAGTTTTGTTGAGAAGGTATTAAAGGAGAATTGACTAACTGCTAATCTCACATTTCCAGTAGGGTGGTAGAATCATGATATTGTCCAGGCCATAGGGCATGTCTATTTAAGAAAACCTCCAAGTCAGGCAGGTGGCACTGACCCAGTTTGTATAAGAGAGTGTGAGAGAGAGAGAGAGAGAGAGAGAGAGAGAGAGAGAGAGAGAGAGAGAGAGAGAGAGAGAGAGAGAGAGAGAGAGAGAGAGAGAGAGAGAGAAAGTGTGTGTGTGTGTGTGTGTGTGTGTGTGTGTGTGTGTGTGTGTGTAATACTGCTCCGAAGTTTGGCAAAGTAATCAGAAATGCTGAGCACAAATGGAACAACCAGGACAAGTGCACCATTGGTAATTTAGGCCACATCGAAGTCATGAAACCTGCATCTCGCGCCATAATATGCGCTCGTGCAGCATCGCCTACGGTGGACCAGGCAGCAGCACGGAGGAGGTTACTGTTGTTCAGAATGCACTAACACTTACTCGAAAGCGAAGAACAGGCCGCTCGTGACCATGATGAGGACCAGTGTCAGGTAAAAGACACCTGTCTGTCTGGCCATCATAATTCTCCCATTACAGTAGAATTTATTTCGTCCAGGAAAGATCTTCCACTTCCTCCGTGGATTCCTCTTCTTTTTGTGTGAGATCTCCATAGGCGACGAGTTGCGAGTGCAGATCTGATTATACTGGCATTCCCGCACGGGCTCGTCAAGTCCCAGATGCATCTGTCAAATAGCGCCTCTTCACAATACAGAGAATCCAACCAAAGATAATATCTGATCCAATGGTTTGCTGACAAGCGTCTCGTGGTTGTTTTTCGATTATGAAAGATGATGATGATGCAATGCTGTCAGAGTAAGAATAGGTCTGTTGTAGTCAGGTAAAATGGCATACAAATAAACATGATGCGTTTAGTATTCATCTCATTTGCTCAAACATGACTGGTAGACAATGACTTTGTCAAATAAGTTGTCTTTTTTATCTTGCATACTCTGATCAGCTGTGACTTCGTCATCTAAAAAAATAACCATCATTGCCTTGATTGTTTGAATAATACTTCCATTTTGTTGAATAGATAGCGAGCCGATGTTGCGCTTCTGTCAAGTGGCCATACTTATGAAAACACCATCAAAAATCATGAGAGCAAGCGAGCCGAAGAAACCTCATAGACCTTTTAAAAAGCACGTCCTTCGAGTGTCCTCAGAAAGAATACTTCTTATTTAGAGACGGTCAATGTCTCGCCCATTCATTATTCGCTCAATGAGTAGAAGACATTTCCCTCCAGTGAGGATATATCCGCAAAATCAAAAAATGTGCATTTTACTGCAGAATAGCGGCGATTAGATTTCCTGGAGGAGGTGCACAGCTCTCATCGTTGATGAAACTATACCGTGATACATTCCACGTCCTCTGTCTCCCAATCCATTGTTTCAATTCCAATGCTTTGCTATGAAGATCATATGCATTTATAGAATCATAGATCTGATCAGCAACAACGAACGCTTTGCCTTCCTCACGTTCCTACTACAGAGTCCACCGTCCACAGCAGCAGCACGTTACTGAACTGAAGACCGTATACATGCGCGCGCACTCATACTATTGGAATTGTAAATAAAAATCCAACGTATCAATCTTCTTGAAAAGCTTGGAAAAACGATGACCAAACATCGCAATGTCTTTATTCACGTACATCTGAAAATGCTTTGAATAATGTTGTGTATGGTTACTGTTTTTGTTGACGAGTAAGAAAGGTCCTTCTGGAACTAAAGTGTTCCAACTGACCGTGTTTGTACCGGAGTCTTATAATTGACGGACATGGGAAAAACGACAGCTGAGACAGAAAACGCCAGCATGAATGTCAACAACAATGCCACAATTGTTCATGAAAATGACGATGAGACCAAATTGCAGTTAATAAAAGGCAAGTGACTGCATACAGACGGTGTTAGTGTCTGCACAAATAATGCATGTTATTTTATCTGGTAACATTATGACAATGTAACTAACGGCTATTTGAATTTGACCTAGCCAAAGTCGCCTCTTCATGCTTGTACATGATGTCAGCTACTGCAAATCCCTGTACAACATTATCTACCTATCAGATAAACAGCATACAGGCGATTTATTTGTGAGTGCTAATTTGATCCTGACAGCAGAATTCTACGCTATTATATTCAATGCATGCATGACCATGTGAGTTTCTTGAAAATATACAGTGGGTTCGGAAAGTATTCAGACCCCCTTAAATCTTTCACTCTTTGTCATATTGCAGCCATTTGCTCAAATCAATTAATTTCATTTTTTTCCTCGTTCATGCACACACAGTACCCAATATTGTCAGAAAAACACAGACTTGTAGACATTTTTGCAGATTTATTACAAAATAAACACTGAAATATCACATGGCCATAAGTATTCAGACCCTTTGCTGTGACACTTGTATATTTAACTCAGGTGCTGTCCAATTCTTCTGATCATCCTTGAGATGGGCCTACACCTTCCTTGGAGTCTAGCTGTGCTTAATTATATTGATTGGACTTGATTGGGAAAAGCACACACCTGTCAATAGAAGACTTTACAGCTCACAGTGTAAAGTCAGAGCAAATGAGAATCATGATGTCGAAGGAACTGACTGAAGAGCTGAGAGCCAGAATTGTGGCAAGGCACTAGGGCTGCAACTAACGATTATTTTGGTAGTCGACTAATCTGTCGATTATTTTTCGGTTAGTCGTGTGGCTTTTCGCTGCGCGTAAATGGCGACGCAGAAGCATAAATCCGGCTTAACTAGCTATCTAAACTAACGTTACGCCAAGCTACAGCTGCTCACAGAGCTAGTTGATTGGCTAGCTAGCATTGCTGGCTAGACTACAGACAGCTCACGTTAGTAGGCTACGCTTGGCGCTGTTTATCTTACAGACAGCTCGCTGGTGGACTCAACATAATTGAAATAGCATTCACTTATCAAGCATCATTCATGATCATCCACCATGACTACCTGGTATTTTAATAGCGACCACCCCTCACTTCATTTCATCTCGCGTTCTCCTGGCTTCAACATGGAAAACCCCTGCTACGTAACGTTACATACAAGCGCCTCTGTCTGTCACACGCGTGCCACAGGGCAAATAAATTAATAGCACAAACGCTCATAGCATGTACAGCCCTGTCCATGAGACGTTGTTTTCCAACATGTAACAGTAAAGCTAACATAAACATTACGACCCTAACAATATAACGTTAGCCAGTTGGCTAACAACGTTAGCTAAATCTTACCCAGCTGATTCTTGCATGGCTCCCGTTTTTTAATTTTTTAATTTTTTATACGATGCGTCGACACTAAAATTCCACGTCGACGAGTTTTTATGATCGACGTCGTCGATTATGTCGACTAATCGTTGCAGCCCTACAAGGCACAGATCTGGCCAAGGCTACCAAAAAATGTCTGTTGCACTTAAGGTTCCTAAGAGCACAGTGGCCTCCATAATCCTTAAATGGAAGAAGTTTGGGATGACCAGGACTCTTCCTCGAACTGGCCGTCCGGCCAAACTGAGCATCCGGGGGAGAAGAGCCTTGGTGAGAGAGGTAAAGAAGAACCCAAAGATCACTCTGGCTGAGCTCCAGAGATGCAGCGGGGAGATGGGACAAAGTTCTAGAAAGACAACCATCACTGCAGCCCTCCATCAGTCGGGGCTTTATGGCAGAGTGGCCCGACGGAAGCCTCTTCTCAGTGCAAAACACATGAAAGCCCGCATCGAGTTTGCCAAAAAACACCTGAAGGACTCCCAGACGCTGAGAAATAAAATTCTCTGGTCTGATGAGACCAAAATCGAACTTTTTGGTCTTAATTCTAAGCGGTATGTGTGGACAACACCTGGCACTGCTCATCACCTGCCTAATACCATCCCTACAGTGAAGCATGGTGGTGGCAGCATCATGCTGTGGGGGTGTTTTTCAGCTGCAGGGACAGGACGACTGGTTGCAATAGAAGGAAAGATGAATGCAGCCAAGTACATTGATATCCTGGACAAAAACCTTTTCCAGAGTGTTCACGACCTCAGAATGGGCCGCAGGTTCACCTTCCAACAAGACAATGATCCCAAGCACACAGCTAAAATAACGAAGGAGTGGTTTCAGACAATATTGGGTGCTGTGTGTGCATGAACGAGGAAAGAAATGAAATTAATTGATTTTAGCAAATGGCTGCAATATGACAGAGTGAAAAATGTAAGGGGGTCTGAATACTTTCCGAACCCACTGTACATTCAGAACGATCCTTATTATTCCCCTGACCAGTAGCTGACGTGTTCCTCCATCCTAACTCTTAGGTGCAGCCTTCCTAACTACTGTGGCGTCTGCTGGGATGATCGCAGGATTCGGCTCCACACTAGCCTTGGCCAAGAAAAAGAGCCCAGGTTGGTTTAGTAAGGTATGATCAGGTCCAATGCATTCACAACATTGCATATATGTATTGCTTTTAATTCAAGTGTTACTAACTTGTATCTTAACTTAAACCTTATTTGTACCACGTTCACCTACAATTGACAAGATAGGGCACAGAGACTGAGAGGGCACTACCATGTATGCACACTTTATTGAAATTGGATTCCTGTGGGCTATACATTTTAATGGCTTCTAGACCGTAATGCCATAGGAGGTAGTGCACTACTCTGTTGCTGGTTCGAGTCATTGCTGCAGTAGGCAGCGATATGATAACACCACAGTGTCTTAGGCCTTGGTTGGGAGTGTGCCCAATAGGAACTTGTGCCCCCCTTAAACCCCAGTCCGTCTCTTTCCCTTCAGTGGCTGCAATAGCATGTATGAATTCTCCAAGTCATTCTTTTTGCGTAGTCATTAAGACAAATGTGGAAGAGTGCACCCATTTTTAGTGTTTTTATAACATTATCGAGGGGAATGTTATGTTAAATTCCCTTTAATTTGTAAGGGCTAAAATAATAAATAAGACATGGACCTTGTTTCTAACCAAACATGGACAGCCTCTCTCACTCAGTTGATTTGCTTGCAAGGTCATCCTTATTTGATCCTCACAGGAGCCAATTAGAAATAATTATGTAAAACTTTACATAGATTTTGACTCTATATTTATTTTTAAGATATACTTGGCAGGATAGCATAATGGAGCCTTTGTTTGATTTTGAAGTCTATTTTTACGTCAAAGGCCCATCTTTGTAAACATACGTCTCAGCCAAATATGCCTTGTAAAGTGGTGTAATTATATTCATCACGGTCCACACAGAGAGGTATACAGTGTCTGAGTAGCTTCCATAGAGGCACTGAGGAGATTTTCCTTAACAAGTTACACAAGAAGTTGAGTCCATGTGAGTGCAATAATAATGGCGCACACAATTTCAGAATGGGATACCACTAAAGCAATCTAAGTCAGAATTTGTAATCAATTTATAAATGTTTTTAATTGTTTTTGTTGTGTTTTTGTTGGTGATCATCTTAATGATCATCTTAATTGAATGTATTTCACATTTCTAAAATGTACTATATAAATTAAATATACTAGAACATTCTGTACAACACCAATACATTCCTCCAGCAAAGATACTACTATAAGGCTTATCACTTGATATTTTTCCACTATATACGGTACTTCAATTAATGAACACTTTAAAGAGCTTATCATGATGTCTATGAAGTCAAAAGAGGGACTGGCTGTTCTTGAGTTCAGTTCATGAAGAACCATTCCTGAAAGAATGGTCGCTTGATAACAATTTAATAGACATACATTTGCAGGCAGTATTTTTACCCATTAGGCTAAATTTAAGATCTACCCCTACAGGAAGAGCTGTCTTGCCAATCTCTAATAATAGCTAATCTAATGTGCAAGCCACTTAAAACATGGAATAATTACATTAAGATGGGTAATGAAGTTAGGGGTTCAGTCCTGAAACATACCTCCAGGCTTACCGAGTGTCTCAATTACAATTGACAGGGTGATTAGTTTTCTGCCCATTCATTTTATACTAAGGATTTAACTGAAGAACGTTATTTTGAGCAACTTTCGTGTACATAAACGTGACAATGTGTCTTCTCCAGGGAGTAATGGCCACTGCTGCTGTGCCTGAGAGTGGGGCATCCCTGGCACTACGAGCCCTGGGCTGGGGCTCAGCGTATGCCTGGTGTGGAGTAGGCCTGCTCAGCTTCACCATCTGGAAGGCCATGGGGGTCCATAGTGTACGTAATAACTCATCTACATTTCAACGTCATTGTCTGACCCCTATTATTCCATCAGAGAACGTAAGACAAAGTGTGAAACATACGTTTTTAATGGTTTCCATTCATCTCCATAGCTAACAGAGTTCAGGCAGAAGATGCAGTCAATCTTCCCAACTATCCCAAAAGCTGAAGAGGCACAAGCCAACTCGGAGTCTGTGGACTGGGACGCCATCTTCAAGTCTAAATGAACGAGACCACATTCTCAGCCACTGTCTGTAGACAGCCTTAACAAGCCACTGTGGGGCTTTAGAACAATGAGCTCACCATTGCTGAGAGAGATATTAATAACTCAGTGATACCTGCAGTAGCAGGGTGAAGAGATGTTGTGATCACACCAGTTTCATTCATGCCTTTCCACTGATGCTCACCTGAAGCCCTTGAAGGGCAAACGTCTAGTGAGAGATCATGTGGACTGCACTTATATAGCGACTTTATCCAAAGCGCTTTACAACAGCCTCTCATTCACACACACACATTCACACATCAATGGCGGCAAGCTACCATGCAAGGCGCCGGCCCGCTCACTGGAAGCAATTTGGGGTTCAGTGTCTTGCCCAAGGACACTTCAACATGTGGCCAGCCGGGGCTTGAACCGCCGATCTGCCAACCTTGCAATCATGATCAATCACGAAGTGTTTTGACTTTTGTTTGTTTGACTTTTGAGGCGTCATGGTTAAGATACCCCAGGCCTGTGGCTTCATAAATTCAGTGAGCCCCGGCCTGGACTGTTCCATGAGGAAATGCTGTCAAATGTCATTAGTATGGGTGCTGGGTGGGTACCCATACAAATGACAGATGGGTTAGGGTTAGTTTTTCTTTTCTGTTCTTTTCCAGAACATCTTGTGAAAGATGAAATGTCATGCAGCTCAATGTAATTCTTCTATGCAGGTTTAGAATTAGAAGCGTCTGGTGCTCCTGATTGAAGTCATCCAATGTAACACTTTATTTTTAAACGTTTGCTGTCAGCTATTCACATAAAAGACAAATATCAAAGACCGAACAGACCTGAACTATCTTAAACCGCCCTGGCCAGCCATGTAACCAGAATACTCCTGTGTGTGCGTCAGTCTAAATGTGCGTGTGACTGCCCCTGATGTTTTGGTACACATTTAGCACGCATAATCAAGTTAAAGGGTGATATAATCTCAAACATTGACACCAGTCGTAACTAGGAGCGTAGTGCTAGTTTGAGCTGAACTCTGATACACCCTGAGCTTTTATGAGGAGAACATCACTGATAAATACATCTTAGTTTTGTCTCGAAAACTAGCGTTGTTTAACATATGCTCCCTTTGTTTTGTGTGTGTGTGTGTACCCCTGATTGCAACTTCTGTACAAAAAGAGCCAAACACAGAGTCCTTCACAGTGCTCAACCAAATTTCATGTACATTTATTCATAACTTGTGGAACATATAGTATAGAGATCTTATACTGAATAAACAATGTCCATGAAATTAAAGGGGAAGAAGACCTGTACGTAGAGTTTGTATTACATTTGTTATAACTGATCTGAAGTCATTTAAACAACATTATTCTGGAATACAGTTCTGCTAGCTGTACATTCTAAAATACGTTTTTCAGGCTTTTATAACCAAAACATTTAATCAGAATTTGTCCTCATCAGATCTGTGCCACAGAACACTTTTTCTTTAAATACATAAAATGACTTAAACATTTGAAGAGAGTAACTAAATATTCATATTAAAATGAGCAGTAATAATCATAATCGTTATAATTATCAACTACCATCACTTATTTATACCACATCTCTTGGAGAAGTAACCATGAAGGGCCGTCGAATGTACAACATCTATATACAAATGGGCCCAAGGATATAAAGGATCAAATAAGACTGACAGAAGTTCTGTTTGCTTGAGGGAGTTTACCTGGCTGTTGCTATGGTTAAGAAGTTAAGTCAGTTGAAAAAGATGACTTTTTCCTCCTTACACTGATATGGTGAAGCAATACTGATGGTCAAATTGCCTGTGGCCAAAACTAATTCACATTTGGTAATCTCCCCACAAAAAGCTGACTAAATCCAGCACAATAGGTATTTTTTCATGATACATATACTGTATATTCTGAGTAAAGTCAGTGTTTTCTTTTTCTTTCTTTTTTTATCTTAACACATGGCAAGTGGTCTATCTACACAACATGTCTCACAATTTAAATAAATCTGCCCCACGTCCCCCTCCCTCAAAAATTAAACAAACAAGAAGATCCCACAGAAAAACAGCCACATACAATTACAAAACATTTTAAGAGCAAGAGACCCCAAAACTAGTACTGCGTCAATCATCGGATGCCAACTTTGGTTAAAACAAATGAACCAAAAAAAAATAAACAATGGAAACATTTTAAAATACCAAGTATTAAATATTTGTATTAAAATGACTTAAAAATCCCAAATGAAAGTTGTGAATGGGGCAGAGGAGCTATATATATTCTATATATATTTATTTGTATGTAGAAACTTTTTTTTGTGTGTTCTTTTATTTAAATAAAAATATAATACCGCCCAATTCTTTCTTTCACTGTATCCTGGTCATTTTCCTCGAAACCAGCCCCCCCCAAGCTCCCTCTGTGCCTGTCACGAGCGGCCAATCTTAAACAGTATTTCACACATGATGGCCGTCACGGCAGAGTTCAGCACTGAAGACAGGGAGATGTCGAGCAGACGGCTCTCGTACAGCACAAACTCCGGCCTGTTCTCCTGCACTTTGGCCATGGCCAGCAGAGCCTTGGCAGCGCGGCACATCATGTTGATGCTGGGGGCATCGGAGTGGGGCGCCGGGTGGAGGAGGCTGTGGGAGCTCTGCTGGTACTGGGCCATGGCCACGCAGTCCTCTAGGAAACCTATGAAGGTGCCCACACTGCCCTTCTGCAGGGCGATGGCCCGCGCCACCGTCGAGTCTCCCTGCGCCAGGTTAGACAGGATGGCCACCGCCATCTCTCGGCACACCTGGCTCTTGCGCTCGCCCACGTGGCGCACCAGCATGGCGTAGAGCTTCTCCTGGCGGCTGAAGGGCGGCGTGGCTAGCAGCAGGTCGACGTTGCTGTCCTGGATGCTCAGCTTGCACAGGCACTCCAGCGCCAGTCTCTGGGGGGTGAGGGTCGAGTGGGGGGCCACGGAGGGGAAGGGGTCCTGGGCCTCGGCCGAGGGGCACACCATCCAGTGCAGCAGGCCGTCCAGGATGGGCAGGCAGATGCTCTCCGGGTAGACGGACAGGTCCAGCTGGCCGGAGATGTTGGCCAGGGTGACCAGCGTGTTCTCCCTGAGCGCCGAGAGGCAGTCCCACCACCACTCGTCCTTACTGCAGGCCAGGCCCTGCTCCTCCTCCTTCTGGTAGCTGGGGGGCGTCCTCCTCCTGTGCGGGTGCTGGTGGTGCAGCAGGACCAGCCTCCCCAAGATCAGCACCAGGCCCGGGTGGCGCGACATGTCCGCGTCGTTCCCCGGGATGAAGGAGAGGCCGCGGACGATGTTGGAGATGCAGCCGCAGCGTTTGGCCAGGGTGTCCTGCCAGGGCTCGGCCACGGAGAGGGGGGCCTCGTCCCAGCAGCGAGGCTCGTCCTCCAGCAGGGTGACGTGACTCTGGATAGGCCCTCCGAACGGGAACACCCTGCTCTTCCCCTCGGAGACAGACCCCGGCCCGGCACATAGCATGGCGTCGTCCAAGATCTTCTCTACGGCCGCCCCGTCTGCCCTCTCTTCTTCCTCTGCCTCCTTGTTCTTCTCTCTCTCTGGCTCCCCTTCCTTCTTCTCTTTCTGCTGTTCCTCAACCCGCTCCAGTCTCTCGGCGGGGTTGTGGTCGGTCCCCGGGCTGCGTCTGTCGATGTGGGTTTGGATGTGTGCTGTGGAGTCTCCGCCGCCTGCCTGCCAGTGCAGCAGGCCACTGGTGAAGCCCCTGGGCAGACTCAGGCCAGAGCGCTCCTCCACATGGTCCTCCTCCTTGTCCTTCTCCTCCACCTTCACGCGCAGCTTGTCAAACTTGCTGGCCTGTTTGGGCCTGAGCTCTGGGGGCTCTTGGGGCTGTATGGGCTCAGGCTGCTCCACGGCTACCCCCCCCTCCTCCCCGTCTTCTCTCTCCTCTTTAACCGTGACCTCTTTCACTGATTCCTCCTCCTTTTTCTCCTCCTCTGGGAGCACCTCCTCTGGGTTGGTGGTTGGGGGCCTTTCTGGTCCTGCCTCTGGTATGCTATCCCTCTGCTCCTCCTCTGATTGGTTGTCCAGCTCTGGAATGGCATGCTCCTCCTCCTCCGCCTTCTCCTTTTCCTCTTCCTCCTCTGTGGGGTCTGTGATTGGTCCCAGCAGTGTTCTCTGGCCCTCTGTGCCAACCTCATACTCCTCCAAGATCCCAAAGATCTCTATCAGGCAACGACGGAAATACTCCACAATCAACTCCAGGAAACCCGGCATCTGGAGAAAGACAGAACGAAAGAAATGACTCTTGGACCCAACTTCAGTCAGTTATTTGAATCTGCAAAATGACTATGAGTAAATTGTATGTAAGAGCATAGCGGACCATTGAGTCATGAACGAACATTAGAGCTGGTTAGTGTGGCAGACATTTTTCGTGCTCTTCTCTGAGAAGACACTTGTCAAGTGTTGGTCCGGAGAGTCTTACCTGACTCAGGGTGAAGGAGGCCACGGTGCTGTCGTCATACAGCAGGATGTTGATGGTGTCCAGAGCCCACGAGCTCTCCGCCAGCAGGCCCGACTTCAACGACATCATCACGCGCCAGGCCTCTGGGGTTCCTGGGGGGAGAGGTCGTAGGTCACAGGTCAGAAAGGGGAGAAAGACAAGAAACATTGCAATTATCTAAACCATATGGAGGGCTCAAACTACCGAACCTAACATATCATTTTTGGGCTGCACAGCTAAAACCTTTAACAATATGGATTCAAGACTCTTCATATTCACTATGACTCGATGTTGAATAACGTTTATGTATGATGCCCCTACAGGCCTTGCCTTTCCTAGACCTCCCCTTAGGGAAACTCAATTAGGTGAATGGAGTAGTCACACAAACAATCCGGAGGAAAATTAAACTCATTTGAATTACCTACCTAAGCAATTTCAGCACTATCCAATATTGGACTCATGAAGATTTTTTTTCAATATTTTGTACCCTCTCATATACGTAGATACAGGGTTTAGAACATGGACTCGCTAATCGACACCAACTCCATAAAGATGGTAGCCTTAAAACATTTGAACAATTAAGTGAGGAATTTAGGCTTCCAGATATTTATTTTCAGATATTTATAATTAAGGAACTTCCTAACAAAACATAAAGAATGGAATAAAGTCTTGGAGCCCACTCCAATTGAAGGGTTCTTGATAAAGCTGCAAACAGGGAATGAGGATAAGAAAATGAAAAAAAAGCTGTAATCTTTACCTAATTTTTTTAGCCATGAATTTGAATAATACACTACAGATAAAAGGGTGATGGGAAACTGAAATGAACGCAGACATACCACAAGACATGGGAAGAAATATGCACTGAAGCACATTTAGTGACCAATTCAAATACATGGACGGAATTCAAATGGAAAGTGATAACAAGATTTTTTTTGAACTCCAGAAATAGTTACTAAAATGGGCCCAACACACTCAAATAAATGTTGGAGAAATTGTAGTACACAAATTGGCAGCCACATCCACATATTTTCGTCATGCCCCAAATTAAGAACATTTTGGGAAGAGGTGTTTGAGGCCCTTGAAGAAGTATTCCACCAAAATTTCACAAAAGATCCAAAGATGGCACTACTGAGAGTAGTACCGGAAGGCATTGATGGAAGAGCTAAAAAATATCTCTGACAAATATTAATAACGGCAACAATTAAGTGGTTAAAACCCGACCCTCCAACATACAATATGTGGATTGAGAAAATATGGGAAATTGATCAGATAACATACTCTTTGAGACTCCAAAAACGTATATTCATTAAAAGGTAGAGCCCTGTCATGACTATATCAACACAGAGAATCCTTCTACACATTCTGATTCATATATCTGTTTCCCCAACTCAACTCATTTCACTATGCATATACACATGCCTATACCATTACACTCACTCACACACAACCAGGGCTCGACAGTGCGACTGTTTTGGTTGCATTTGCGAGTGAATATATTTCTGTGCGACTTGGAAATACATTAAATCGCACCAGTGCAACTAAAAGACTGCTGAACTACTGTCATGCGCAGTCAAACTTATGTGTATAAGCGACGAGGGAATGAAAACAGTGAACAGAAACGCGTGTCGCAGAAATGCTTCACGCGAGTCCTATAATGCGCTTAAAATGCGCATAATGGGTATATGGGATATATGGGATACAGCTCTCGTAGCGTCTGCTTCCGGTTTCATTACAAAGAGGTTAACCCCATATGTGCCTGACGTCTAACATTCAAATGACTCTAACTTCATATTTTTTCGGATTTCAATGTATGACACATCATTTGAAAGCTTATGATCCGTAGTTCCAATCCACAACACGTCACATTTGAAAGTGTTTATGTAATTATTTTACATTTGAAAGTGTTTTGTTTATATATATTTATATTATACAATTTACCAGTCATATTCTGGAATGTGTCTAAATGTTAAAGTTCCATAAGTATAAGCAAAATAAAGTAACAGTTTGTAAATAAATAGTAGCATTTAAAAAAATAAAAAACACGAACCGTGAACCGTGACCCAAAAACCGAGGTTCATACCGAACCGTGGGCCAACTGAAATTAATATTCTTACTTCCCCTTTACATTGTGTGAGTCTCCATTTTTATTACGGCCAAGAGCCGGTTATGATCATTTTGATATGTTATGATTATGATAATTTGTTGTCGTTGTTGATGACTACTGAAATTCTTGGTCTGGTACTACATTTTTCAACATGGTAGCACAGTGCTACCAGGGGAAAAGGTAAGCGTCAAGCCCTGCACACAACCCCCCACCTCCCTGACCCCAATCCCCCCTACCCCTTTTTGTTGTCATTGTTTTTGTTGTTTGTTTGTTTTAGTTTTGTGTGTTTTTCTTTAAATTATTTACAAACCATCTATGCATAGCTGAAAGAATAGAAAAAACAGTAGACTAAATTGTGGACATAATTGTATAAGTTAATGAAACTAAGTAAATGAAACTAAGTAAAAAAATTAAAAAGAAGAGGGAGAAAGACATGAGTATTCTCTGTTCCCTAGGATAAGAGTGGTCCTCCTTACCTGTCTCCTTGGAGGTGAGCTTGCGCCTGGGCTTGAGCTTGGGCTGAGTGGCCTCCACAGAGCCTGGGGGGAAGCTGACCTCTCTGTGGATGGATGGCATGGCCTGGCCGGGTATCCCCCCGCTCTGAGAGCCAGGCATCCCTGGCTTCTTCATGGAGGCCATGTAATGGGCGTTGTTAGGGGACAGGGAGCCCCCCATCGGCCGTGGGAAGGGGGAAGGGCTGGGGGCGGGAGAGATGTGGTTGGGCATGGCGGGATTGGACTGGTATGATGAGGGGGGCTGTCGGGATGGCATGGAGGAGGAGTGGGGCGGGTACGGGGGCTGGCGCTGGCCCGGGTGGCCAGGCCACTGGCCGTCCTGGGGGGGCCTGCCCTCGGGGTCATCCCCCCGGGGCCCCATGCCAGGGAAGGGGGGGCCCTGGCCCTGTCTGTTGGGGTAGGGGTAGCCCATATCTGTCCTGGGGTGCCACATGTTGGCTTGGGGTCCGTCTCCCGAGCCGGCAGAGGAAGAGGGGGGTCCCCCGCTCATCATGCCGTGCTGCGGGGGCCCCTGGCTCCCGGGCTGCATGCGGTCCCGGCTGTAGGGGTAGGGGTACTGGCCCTGCATGGGCCTGCGCTCCGGCCCCATGTAGGCGCCGCCGTACTGGCCGTACATGTCTGCCTGCTGGCCGGGGTACTGCATGCCGTAGCCCTCCCCCTCATGGCGTTTGGCAGGCGGGCCGTACATCCCCTCCACAGGCCTCTTGTAGCCCTGGGAGGAGACAGAATATGTTTTATGTTAGATGTTATTTGTAATGTACGTTTTAAATGTGGGCCCCAACTAGAGACAAAGTATGTTTTATATCTTAAATGTTATTTGTAATGTACATTTTAAATGTGGACACCAACTAGATATATAAGTGTTTTATATTACACCAAATGTAACAATTGTATGACGTATGATATATTTTAATGTTTGATATTTGTAATTTAAGTATGTTTTAAATGTTATTTGTAATGTATGTTTTAAATGTGGACCCCACTAAAAGTTCATGCCTATGGGTATAGCTAATGGGGATCCTTCCAATAGATAAACAATAAACAGAGAAACATTGGATATTGACTTGAGTAGCTAGTGAACTGCACACACCAGCCAGTCTAAATCATATAGGCATATTGCTACATACACTGTAAACATTTTTAATAATAATACTTTTAAAAAAAAGTAGTAGATGTAGTAGTAGCTGTAGTAGTAGCTGATCTAAAACCGGTTATTAACAGAGTAAAGGACAGCTATCCACCGCGGGCTGAGAGTGGGTTTGGTAAGTGAGGCACAGCACACTCTATATGGGACGGACACTGACCTGCTGCTGGGGGTACAGGCCGGGCTGGTGGGAGCCATAGGGCATTCCGTGAGGGTACTGCTGCCCGTAAGCATCATGTCCAGGCCTGGGGAGGACCACACACACACACACGCAGTATAAGTAGAAAGGAGTGGAGCTTCAGGGAAATATCTGACCGTCCCAAATAATGTTTACTTCCGTAGCTCATCCTCAACAAGCCATGCTTCACAGACGCTCTGATGCATCACGCTGTCACAAATCAAATCAATGTCTCCTTCTCTCCCATTCTCACACGCACGCACGCACACGCACACTCTAATACCTCTGATGGGGGTATCTGTTGGCAGAGTACATGCTGGGGTCATTGCTGGAAGCTATGTTGTTCTGACCCCCAGGGGGCGCAATAACTCCCTCTGGACCCATCACATGGTCTGGTCTGTTGGTTTGGACACATACATTAGTAGGGCATAGCTCACATTTGTCATGGTTGAATAATCAAGCATAATAATGGGTGGTATTTTTCGATGTGTGCCGACATTCACAAAGGCAGCCATGGATCATAGGCAAGAAATCACGGAATATCTTTAACGCACAAAACTAATAGATTAGATAATAGAATAGATTCTGGTATTAATTAGGGATGCACGATATGCATTTTTTTCCAACCGATACCGATGTTTACCCGCTTCTCGTGGCCGATAACCGATATGATAACCGATATGAGAACAGATATAATTTCACAGTTGATAACCTGTAGTTCATGCACACCTGAAGGTAAGAAAGGCTATGTAGTGAGCAAAGATTGATGATTTAATATTCCATAGTGATCTCACCAAATCTAACTTACATCACTATTGTTAACACAACAAAGAGAACACTTCTGACTCTTCAAATGTTCATTTATTATTTCCTCTAACAAACAGAATCTGTTATAGACAGTGCACAATGCTTTTTTTAGCCAAGATCTGGCCTCCTTTTATGAAAACAAAAAAGGCTCACCTAAGAGTAATTAGATCAAAGAAGTGTCAAAAATAAAGTGCATCTTGTCTATCCCTGTAAATTGAAAATGCATAAATAAAATATCAAAAAATAAATAAATAAAGTGCATCAGTCAATACAAACATAAAGACTTTTAAAGAACCAAAAGTTTTATAGAACTTTTACAGAAACTAGTGCCAAATGGCTGCTTAGTCTGCAGATAAACAGAATGACACAAGGCACATAGTAGGCTACACTAGTATGCTTAATAAAGCAACTGAAAAGGGCTGGGCTCTCGTATGCGAGTGGTGTAGCCCATATATGCATTGTGCGCATATTATGTGCATATACGACACGCGTGAAGCATTTAACTGTTTTCGTTCCCTCATCGCTGTATTCAATGCCAAAATCATATTCCTTCCATACAGTGTGCTTGCAATGGTGAATCTTAAGGTGACTTATGAGATTCGTTGTGTTGTAACTCGTAGACCTTTGCCCTCCTCTCCGAACTTTTGTCGAACATGTGTTGCAAATTGCAAACGCACTATCTGCCTCAGAAACTCTGAAGAATGTCCACACCGGGGAAGACATGTTTCGCTCTCGTCTCTACACCGCGTGGCTGTTTGCAGGCGCAGCATCATGAGCGCGGAAACCGGAACCAGAAATATTTCCGGCTTCATATTATCGGCTCTATATCGGCTAAAATGTAATAAAACCGATAAATATTTAATAACATTAATTTCCCAATATCGGTGCCGATAATATCGTGCATCCCTAGTATTAATCGTCATGAATTTTGTCGTATAAATACTTAAATTAGGCTAACATAACAATAATGCAAAGGCCTTCGTAGCCGAACAACATTTTGACAGAGCAGGTGCGGCCTTGTGGAACGGAAAATGAATAAAGCCTTTCTTATCTTTGGACAGGCATATAAAACTTGCTATCGACAGGTGCATTTGCAAGCTTCAATAAATGTCATGTCAATATGTCGATATGTCAATATTTGTGCTTGTGTATTGTATATCTGTGCACGATTAATAAATAAATAAATAAAACGAATAGTGCCACAGAACCGACATTAGCGTGCCAGAACGTCGGTTAATCCATGTTTATTTGAATGGGATTTTATTTTATTATTTTTAATTTTTTTAATCTCGTCTTTGACCCTTGCTTATGAATAGTCAGGTATTCTGACCCATCCCATATACATCAGAATATATATTTCTAATTAAACTAACTCTTGGCACAGATACAACACACTGGCATTCCTCTACTAGAGACGAGATGAGAGAAGCACCCACCTCCTGTCGTAGCCAGGCCCGTAGGGGTACTGTGGTCGTGGGCCCATGCCCATCCCTGGCATGGCTCCTGAGGGGTGGCCGCGGGGGTACATCTCCTGCATGGCAGCGCTGGGCATCTGCCCCGGCCCGTAGGGCTCACCACCGCCCGGCCCTGGGGAGGGAGAGAGAGCACGAGGATGAGGATGAGAGTGAGGAGGACAAGTCATTCTGTCAGCCCTCGTGGTTGGGGAGAGGCTGTGGCGCAGGAGGTAGAGTCGCTGTCTATTGATCACAAGGTTGGCAGATCAGCGGTTCGAGCCCCGGCTGGCCACATGTCGAAGTGTCCTTGGGCAAGACACTGAACCCCAAAATTGCTCCCAGTGAGCGGGCCAGCGCCTTGCATGGCAGCTTGCCGGCATTTGTGTGTGAATGTGTGTGTGTAAAGCGCTTTGGAGCAGCAAAAAAGGCGCTATATAAGTGCAGTCCATTTCTGTCAGCCCTCGTGGTTGGGGAGAGGCATTTGTGGTAGTACACGACTCAAACACATGGGGGCAGCATAGTCTAAGCACAACCGTCGTCGCGGACTGCCAGAGAGATGCATGCAGGTCTAATCTGGGCAGCCTTCACTGTGCAGCAAGGACAAAACCAACTTGTCAACCAACCTAGACGACATGAGCAGTAACAGGCCACACCAGACACAAGTGTGCATCCAGTGAAGATAATAATACTACCACTTACTACTACTTGACATCTCCATCAAACACGGCACTGCAGACAGACAATGGAGATAACACCAGCTTGAGTGCTCAGTTTAAGTTGTCATGGTATCCGGTGTTGAGAGCGAGAGCCTCCTCACCTTTCCTGGGGCCTCCGTAGGGGTCTTTGTTGGCATCGTACTGCATCCTCATGGAGGGGTCTGCTGTACTCCCTCCCTGCTGGTAGGGGGCGCCAGGAGGCATGGGCCCACGCTTGTGGAAGGCGGGGTCGTTCACCTCGGAGAAAGGATCCTGCACGCTGACCCCACCACTGTTCCTGAGACACACACAGAGGAACAGCAGGGATGAGGAACAGCATCCAGGTGGGAATCGCAAGGTAGCTCACGTATCGATCACCGTACAATATTTTGCCCCCCGTATTGATAGTATCGCGGTACATCGATTCTGCGATAATCGATATATTGTAAGACTATTCATCAAGGATACATCACGATATCTGTGTTAACTGGTATTTCATAACGTGGTTCCAGTGTTAGCAGCATTTGGCAGAAACCTTCATTTTCCACAACACTGTACAGGCGAAGGTCCTTGCAAATAAACCCAGCGATAGACTTGGTAATAGTCGTAGCCCTCGGGGAGTTAAAGGGAAGCCTTGTTTTGAAATATAATCGTTCCAGATTTTAGATGTCGTATTTGTTTTTCCCTCGTTTTGCACCATTTCAGCCAATCATCTTCTTAATTTTTATAACATCACAACATGCTGATAAAACATCGACATGCTAGAACTACGGTACACATAATTAGATGATCACACAGCCCCAAACACAAACACGTCCCAAAACGAAAGTATTTACAAAAGTCTCCCTTACCAGTAACCTATGGCAAACAAGAATAGTGTATCCAATCCACAAATTATAAGTATTTAGTGATCGTTAAACTGTTGTTTATTATATTGAGTGGGTACTTCAAGTTTCGTGTTATGAAAAAAAGACTAGTCTGCGAGGGGTTTAGCCCTAGGCTGTGTTCCTAAATTCGCTCTGATCAGCAGTCATGGAATGCCTCTTGTCCAATCAAATAACCATTTACCCCAAATTAGCCCAGTGTGCCCTCCGGCGCTCTCAGAGCGAATTTACGAACGCAGCCCTAGACTGGCTTTCGTAGCCCTTTACCTAGCTTCTACCCTGCTGCTACGCTGCTTCTATAACATCAGGATCAGACGCAGGGTGAGACTTTCAAAATAAACCTTTTTAATGGCTTCTGTGTACTTCAGACTTGCGTAGAATCGATTTTATTTTGAAAAAGTCAGACCGGAAAATGTATTATTGTCGCCAGACCCACAGCGTGGGAATACAAGGTGTGCGGATGAGAGAAGAAAAAAAAACTTGCACACTTACTAAAAAAGATATATTTTGTCACGTGAAACGATAAATGTATTGCAAGAGGCCACGATACAATAATCGGCGTATCGATATTTTGTCCCACCCCTAGTGTACAGTCTCACTCATACACAAACACACCACACCACACACACACGCACACGCACACGCACATGCGCACACACACACACACACACACACACACACACACAAACACACACACTCACACACCCACACACAGACACACACACACACAATAGTTGTGAGTACTCTACCTGCTGGCTGGCTGCGGGGTCATTTGGCCATGGGGTGTGGAGGCTGGGGTGGGGGGCTTCAGGCCCTCTGGCATCTCTGTCATGGAGCTGCTGCCTGTGGACTGAGGTGTGTGGGGGCCCTGCAGGGAGCCGGAGTTGGCTGGAGAAGGAGAGGAAAAGACGGAGACGTCACTATCTCAAATCACAATGACCGATCAGAAAAGGAGCTTATGTAGCCAGCAAATAAATCTCAATAAGGTTTTAATATAAGTAAGACCTATTAAGAGACGTATCCCTTAGTGAGCCTTAATGAGCTCAGCAGTATATAATCTGGCCTCATCACGTCAAATGCAAAACCATTTAATTAAAATTCATTCAGCAAGTAACGAGAACAAAGAAAATCTGTTACATCAAGAAAAGAAAAAAGAAAAGGAAGGAAAAACAAAACAAAACAATTAAACAAATAAAAACCCAGTCCAGAAAAAAAAGAGGACATTGAGTGAGAGAGAGAAATGGCTGAACACAGCGATCTGAAATCTGGTAAAAGAGAGGGAGTCTGTTCTCCGTGGGGACTACCGCCTGATCCTCTGCCAGCCACCATGTGTTTGAACTCCGAAAGTAAACAATGCGGAGGTTTCAGCCACCCTCTCCCTCTCTCCCAGCGTGTGAACTCACATGACCCGCCACCCAC
The DNA here is from genome assembly GCF_963989245.1 of Nansenia antarctica. Taxonomy (NCBI): domain Eukaryota; kingdom Metazoa; phylum Chordata; class Actinopteri; order Argentiniformes; family Microstomatidae; genus Nansenia; species Nansenia antarctica. The sequence goes on along the minus strand of NC_137688.1, from coordinate 58,992,783 downwards.
CCGCCCCCCCCCTCCCCCTCCTCCTCCTCCTCCCATGCTCGGGCAGAGAGAAGAGGGGAAAAAAACAAAACCTGCTGTCTCACTGGTCTGTCTGCTGTGGGAAAGTAGGTCAGAACGAGGTCACTTTTGTTTATATCCCACACTCCTCCCCTATTAATCTTCTCTGAGGGAATCCCCCCCACCACCCCCCCCGCTGCTTGACAGCTCTCGCTCTCTCTGACATCATCAGCGATCCGCCTGCGGGGGGAGGGTTGGGAGGGTTGGGGGGGGTGTGGGACTGGGAGCCTCTTTTCCCTCCCTCCCTCTCTCTCTCTCTCTCTCTCTCTCTCTCTCTCTCTCTCTCTCTCTCTCTCTCTCTCTGTGTGTGTGACACAATCACCTGCCAGACATAAATAGACCCACGTGCTGCGATTGCCCCGAGGGAGCAGAGAGATGGATAGATTGAGGCGTGGATGATCGAGGGAACGCTTGCTGACACGCCGCGGGTGGTGATGTCCACCTCCACGCTTGCCACACGACGACTAAAGGCTAAGTATACATTTGACACTGGCAGACGCATCCCTTCCCTCGCACACAGCATGGCCCGGATGATCCTCTCAAAAACTGCGGTTAGAACCACTGATAGCAAACACCTCGTCTCCTTCCCTGACACTTCTGGTGGTCTGGTGGACCGACGGCGGACCGATGTATCAAGGTCGTCCTTCGTTTACTCCATACAAAGATCGGGGAAAAATATCAATCGATCTCCCACAGCACTTCACCCCTGATGCTTGCGCCCCACACATTGCTGATTCAGAGTCACGCCTTCGCAGTAGCTGGATTTGATCGAAGATCAAATACTTTACTCAGCCGTTTTACTCCCTCCAAGGCCGGGATTTAGTCAGTTATTCCAAGCTTATAGGCAGTGCGCGCTAGCCTGGGGACGAGGGTTAGCAATCACCCAGAAGATGAAGGCCCAATCCCAAAACACCCCTTGTCCCCTACCACTTAGCCCTACCCCTCCGTTTTGCACGGTCACGCAGGGCACGTAGGACAAAGCTTTAGGGCTATGTAAGCCCTCCAAACTGAGTGTTATGAGAAATCTCCCAGAATGCAGTATCATCTTAGTTTAATGTCGCTTCAATGTATTATAGACCTTTCCTTTATAACAAGCATAACAACAAAATCGCTAGTATGCTGATGATATCTTTTTTGTTAGCTAGCTAGCAAGCGCAGTGGAGCACAGACTAATCTGTTCTGTAACAGCGTGGTTTTCTCCACTATTTGGTTTGACGTGTACCTACTACCTACCAACATTCATCTTCAACTATCTTCAGATTTCAATGTATGACACAACATCTGAAAGCCTACAAACTTTCATAATCTGTAAAATAATAATAAAAAAATAATAATATATAATATTACCGTACCTGTAACCAAAGTCCAGCAGCGAAGTTGCTGCACTTGATACCACATTATGAGATTCTAAATGTCTGGCAACAAACTCGTCGCGTCTGTTTACGTAAATACCATAGACGACTACTGATGACGTATCAGGGTCTTGAAGGGTTGTCCCATTTCATAGGGGAAGATTTCAACCACTACCCCTTGTTACTCTTTTCCGAGGGGGCAAGTTGAAAAGCGATGGGCACTCGAGAAAGGTAGAAGGGTAGGGCTAAAAAAATAAGAAATGGGATTGGGACGAAGAACCCAAGAGCAAAATCACGACTACTCACCCGGTGACGGCGGCTGGATCTTGGCCTGGTGGGACTGCTTTTTCTTGGTGTCTCCGGTGGCGAAGACCTCCGGCGGGGGCTCCTCTCCGCGCTCCACCTTACACTCGTAGGCAAACAGGTACTGGAGGTACTGCTTCTTCAGAGAGCTGGCGGAGCTGCTTGACGTGCCCACGTTCAGGTGGGTGGACAGCTCCCGCCACTTCTTATTCTTGTTCACCTGCAGAGGAGGAAACATAGCCCACAGGAGACTCCTGAGCAGTCCAGAGCTTGGTGCCACACCAGAGGACCACTGGCATCTCCCACGGGGACGGGCCGTGGAGAGAAGCAAAGCACTCAACGGGATCATTGAACGGGATGAAAATCCAACTGGGAAGGAAGGTGCTGATGACCAGGGCCGGCCCAATGCATAAGAAGACTAAGCGGTCGCTTAGGGCCACAACCACTAGAGGGGGCCACGCTTTTAAAATGTTTTGAAATAATAAAAATATTTTGTTTGAGGACTGATGTTGGTGAAAGGATGGATATAGTTTCTACAGTAGCCTGTTGTTTTGTTGTTAACATAGTTAACAATTTTTATAGTGTTCACTTTATTTACTTATTTAGAATATTTTGCATTCATATTGATTGTTCATTGCTATTTCTTTGTCTAAATATTTTTCTTTTTATTGGTGTTCATTTGTCATTGTCTTTACTTATAGACCTTGTTATATGCAAGTTTGTTGCTTTTATAGTTTAACAATTTTGACTTTACTATTTATTATTTTGAATACTTTGCAGTTGTTCATTGTTATTTAGTTTCTACAGTAGCCTATAGCTGTTGTTTTGTATAGTTAACCATTTTGTAGTGTTCACTTTATTTATTTGGAACATTTTGCACTTTTATATTGGTTGTTAATTACTATTTATTTGTCCAAATATTTTTTATTGGTGTTCATTTGTCATTGTCTTTATGTGTGTGGCAAAACGTGTGTGTGTGGGGGGGGCACATAAAAAATCTTGCTTAGGGCCACAAAAGTCCTAGGGCCGGCCCTGCTGACGACCTACTAAACCCATGTTTGACATCTATAGAACTACAGCTTAATGAGATGTTGCTGTCCTAACACTTCCAAAGGGGGAAGGCGACACCACCCTTTATCTTGTGTACCTACACACACAACTCAAGCCACGGTTCACCAAGTAACAACAGAAGAGGTAAGTGACAGGCTTATCTTCCGTCTTGTGGTTCAACCGGCAACGGTCAGCTCCACCCGGGCCGCAGGTTCCCCGGGTCCTACTCACCATGGCCAGACCTCCTATCTCACGCACACACAGGTAGAGCCTGCACAGGTCCAGGGGCTTCTTGCTGACGGCGGGCAGGGTGGGCACGGGCGTGCCCCTCTCCTCCATGAACGTCAGGTAGCGGTCCACCCACATCCTCCTCTCGGGCTCCCCGCCCATGTCATACAGCCGTGTGATCTTCTCGTTGGTCATGGTGGCCGGGCTGGGCTTCTGCAGGGATGGGGCATAGAGCAGGAGGAGGGGGGGGTCAGATATGACTTACATCGGTGGGGGGGGGGGGACGACGACAATGGTTTTGGATATATTCATTATAACGGTTAACACAGGACAATACCACAAAGACAGTCAACATCAACACAGATCTACCAAAAAATCAAGACTTGATGTCTATCCCATTCAACCCACTTTGAACGGTAGAGGTTAATACTATACGGTCAGAACCCCTCTGCTCCGTCTACATACGAGGAGCATGGGAAGAGTCCCGTGGGTTACATGTGTCACACCTCACAGGACGACCACCGCAGACTTTCTCGTTAAAACACATCAGTCATGTGAGCGATTAACAAGTAACGCTACACAAGCGTGATCCGAGAGCCGTTTGGGGGCGCACGGCTGGCCAGCGCTGCGGTGTATGGGGTGAGAGATGGTGGGGGGTAAGTGGGGGAAAGAGTTGATTAGAAACAGAGAGCCCTTTTGTCGCCAAAAAGCCCTTTTCTCCGTCTCCTCCAATGACTGTGCATACGCGTGTCTTAATGAGAAAGTCTATTTTTTCCACAACCACATCACTTAACAATGGACATGTAGACAAGACAAACACAACACAAACACAGAAGACAAAAAAGAAGACTGTCCAAAAATATCACAACAAGCTGTTGGGAGAAGGAAAAAAACAAAAAATGACCATGTAAGGTAGTACCACAACGAAGACAACAGTGCTTTGCTGCACTTACAGGGCTGGTCGGGGTCTTTGGCCAGGCGGGGCTGCTAATGCTATCGCTGTCCTCACCGTGGTAAGAGGACAGACTAGCAGGGCTGGGGGACAGGGGGGAAGGGGTGGGGGGCTGGGACATACACTGAGAGCTGTAGCTGTCCTGTGACAGAAAATAGGACGACAAAACAAAACACGCGCGCACACGCACACACACACACGCGCGCGCACACACACACACACACACACACACACACACACACACACACACACACACACACACACACACACACACACAGTGCCATGTGATGAGAGACAGCAGCAGGAGTTTGGATTTCTTCAGCTTATCAATCATTCTTTATCCTTTTTGTCTCTCTCACATATACAGGCTCGCTCCACACACACACACACACACACACACACACACACACACACACACACACACACACACACACCCACCCCCACACATACAGGTTCACACACACACACACACACACACACACACACATAAAGGCTCACACACCCACACATACAGGCTCACACACACACACACACACACACACACACACACACACACACACATAAAGGCTCACACACCCACACATACACACATACACACACACACACACACACACCCATCCACCCACACCCACGCTCACACACCCACACATACAGGCTCACACCCACCCACCCACACACACACCCACCCACCCACCCACCCACCCACACATACAGGCTCACACTCTCACACACACACACACACACACACACACACACACATAAAGGCTGACACACCCACACATAAAGGCTCACACACACACACACACACACACACACACACATACAGGCTCACACACCCACACATAAAGGCTCACACACCCACACATCAAAGGCTCACACACACACACAGGCTCACACCCACACATACAGGCTCACACACACACACACACACATGCAGAAAACAGGCAAACAGCATCGCTGAGCAAACCTGTCCTCAAAGACACCCAGTACAGGAGCATACGGCTGCATAAAGCCATAGCATACGTTTGTGTGTGTGTGTGTGTGTGTCTCTGTTGGCTCTCAGCTCTCAGTCACACACACTTTGGTTCACACACGGTTCTGGTCAGCGCTCAGCTGGAGTCTTTCAGACAGGTTTGACTGGCTTCAACAATGTTCAACAACACTGACATTCAAAACACCACAGGTGGGGGGAAACGACATAGCAGCACACGGAGCTGTTGAGACAAGCTGAGGGGAACGGCATTCCCTGGGGCAGGCAGCCAAACAGGAGTAGAGGGAGGGGGGGGAGCTTTAGTAAGGAAAAGGTCCATAGAGAAACACTACTATTCATATGAGCGGAGTTACGATGCCATGCTGACGACGCCGCCGCCTTCGACCGTGACAGCACCAAGACAGCACCAAGCACAAACGCAAGCAAATGCAACCAGTGATCATTAACAGACTACAGTAAAGACGGAACAAAGAGGGAGACGTCTGCTCAGATCAGCTCAGCTGACGGGGATCTTCAGTTGTCGAAGATCAAGGGCAGCTTTTCTTCTTCCCACAATTCAATAATGAGGTGGAAGAGAAGAGACCCGAATGGAATGTGGAAGGAAAAGTTGTCAACTTTCACAACTCTCTCTCTCTCTCTCTCTCTCTCTCTCTCTCTCTCTCTCTCTCTCTCTCTCTCTCTCTCTCTCTCTCTCTCTCTCTCTCTCTCTCTCTCTCTCTCTCTCTCTCTCTCAGTCTAGAATCGGAGGAGTATGAAATCAGAGGTGGGAACATGAAACAAGGTTTTGGGGGAGGGGGAGAGGGGGGGGAACCAAAAAACAAACAAAAAGAAAAGGCTGACAAGAGAAATAGGGGGCTCATGAGGGGTGGGAACCGTAACATGTTCTTTATGGTGGGAAATGGGTTATTTTGGTACGCCTGTGTGACTTCCAAATCAGTCCAAAAAAAGGCAGTCGCACTCAGACACGCGACACATTCACTACTGGTGTCACATGGTGCGAACAGCCTTGCTGAAGACAAGTCTGAATAGATGAATGGCTTCTTACAGGGAAAAAGAGTACAGCTAAGGATCATTCCCTCCTCCCGAGAAAAAAAAAAAAAAGTAGGCTATGGTAATAGAGAGAGTGATCTGCAGAATATCTTCCTTTAGAAAACCATCACAATGCCAGACGGGGATGTTTTTCCGATTCTCTATATGCTTTTTTGTCCGCGTTTGTCAGATGCAGCGGTTTTTCTCGCATTCGGCGGCTTCTCCGAAACACATGCTGGTATTAGAACATGCTTTGAGAGGAAAACTGACGAGAAAGAAAGTGAGTGTCTGGAATGGAGAGAGGAAGGGAGGGGGGTGGGGGAAGCCAATATCTCTGTTAGAGCAGCAGATGGTACCTTGGGTTTAGGGGGTGGATCTGTGGTGGGGGGGGGGACATTCCCCTCCTTGTGCTCTGGCCTGGGCTTGGGCTCCGGAACCCCCATCCCGTCACCTCCCATCAGCATAGGCCCTGTGTCGGAGGAGGGAAAAAATTACATTTCAGAGTCCGAACTGGAAGATACTGGGCTTGTGTATGGTGATGACGGGTTAGCTAGTGAGCTGGGCGTACCAGAGGGAGGGGCGTTGTAAGGGGTCATCCTTCCCGAGTTGTTCCCTGGCTGCTGGCTGTACTGAGCGCCGGGGCCTATTCCACCCATTGGGCCCATGCCTGGATAGTTGCCCTGCCTGAAAACCAGAGTATGGAGACTTATATACAGTTTCTGTAATCAAATCTACCAACAAAAAAACCCACTGGGCATACATTATCATTGTTGTGACGGATAAAGAGTTGGGAGAAAGATTTTTTAGTTGTGTGAGAATATATGAATTATGCATGTTCTTCATTAAAAGCAGTGCAACGGCAGCTTCAATGCCACAACAGAAACACACTGTGACTGTGTTAAACCAGGAGGAGAGAGAAGAACATTTACGACACGTTACAATTAAAAAATAAAATAAAAAAAGGTCCACATCAAAAGGCTGAGAAGCGAAGTAAGAAAAACACCATTTATTTTCCCCATGTATTAATTCTGTATGCCCTCCTCCTGCTGCGAGCACACACACACACACACACACACACACACACACGCACATGTACCAGTGTTTCCCACATATTGACGAGACTCTGCACATCGCAGTCTCACAAAATCCTGTGGGAAACACTGATGTACAGTATCAGTCAAATGTTTGGACACGCTTCCCCATTAGGAAAGTGTGTCCAAACTTTTGACTGGTACTGTACTGTACACACACACACACACACACACACACACACACACACACACACACACACACACACACACACACACACACACACACACACACACTCTTACTTTAAGAGGTGTCCCACCTCTTCAGGAGCAATGAAGACACCCAACCAGTTTACTATTGGCCCCCACCCCCAGGCAATCACTACAAACTTCCACCCCCCCCCCCCCCCCCACCCCTCCCCAACCGACTCTTACTCACTGAGGCTAGTAATGAGCCAATCTAGATTCTCAATTAAATCGATAGTAAACTAATGGGGCTAATAATCCAATCAATGCGACGGGGGATTGCAAGGGATTTACTTTCCCTCTTCGAGAGTGTCAGTCAACATATTGAACCACAGGACAATCCTTTTGCTTTAGTCATTCTAATTCCTGGTTTCTTAATTTTTTTATTAAAAAAAATGGGATACAACAGAGGAAGATTCTGCTGTTACACAACATTTTTAAGTTGAGCGTTTATTAGAACAGTGCCTGCTCTTTTCTATCGGCTTTTTCGACGAACCCTGGACAAAAAACGTTGGTCAGGAACACACACGCCACACCTTGAACACACAACAAACATATCCCCTTTAACCCTTTCAACCATACTCTTGTGCTGGTCCGTGATGAAGCCATGCAGTGGCAGTGACAACAAGGCATGCCCATATTTCACTGCCAGGTTAGTACCACAGCCCTGCGGTCTGTGTGAGAGGAGCGTTGCCCCCCCGCGTGTGTGTGTCCGGTGCAGGGGAGGACCGCTATGCAGCCCCGGGGTGTTAGTGCGTCAGGCTAGCGTCAGGAAAGCGTAGACTGCAGCACTCAGACCTACCCGTACTGCTCAGCCTGCTGCATCATGGGATGGCTCTGAGCACTGCTGACCTGGGGGTGGTGAGGGGGAGGGTGGGGTTGGGGTTGTGGGGGGGCGCGGGACTGGGGGTGGGGGTGGGATTGAGGGTGGGGATGGGGGTGAGATTGGGGGTGAGGTTGGGGATGGGGATGGGGGTGAGGTTGGGGGTGGGGGTGAGGGTGAGGTTGGGGATGGGGGTGAGGTTGGGGATGGGGGTGAGGTTGGGATTGGGTTTGGGGATGGGGGTGAGGTTGGGGATGGGATTGGGGATGGGGGTGAGGTTGGGGATGGGGGTGAGGTTGAAGATGGGGGTGAGGTTGGGGATGGGGGTGAGGTTGGGGATGGGGGTGAGGTTGGGGATGGGGGTGAGGTTGGGGATGGGGGTGGGGGTGAGGTTGGGAATGGGGGTGAGGTTGGGAATGGGGGTGGGGTTGGGGATGGGGATGGGGGTGTGGTTGGGGATGGGATTGGGGATGGGGGTGAGGTTGGGGATGAGGGTGGAGGTGGGGGTGGGGGTGAGGACTTGGAGGGAGGGGAGGGCGAGCCGCTGGCCAAGGCTGGCTGGGGAAGGCAGGGGAGCGCGCGTACGGAGGCCTGGAGGGAGGGGGTGGAGAGAACAGCCTCTTTGGTCTCGTCCTCAACTCAACAGAGACCAGAGAGTACTCCATAAGAATGTAGACGTTACACACCACCAGCTAGAATATGTGGATGATAGTGAGGCTCGTGACAGGATGATGAGATGTGGGCCGGGTTGCCAGATGGGATCGACAATTTCCAGCCTAAACAGTCTAAAAACCGCTAAATCCACCAAAAACCAGCCCAAAACTAGCCCAGAAAACCGCTAATTACTATTACACATTGTACGTAGCTACCAGGATGTGTGTTTTAACTTCACGCATTTTATAACTTTCAGGCACTGACATTTTGATAGCTCCTAAATGCTATTTATCCAGCCCAACCCGCCCAAATGCTTTTTTTTCCCCGGCCCAGTGTGATCAAAAGTAGCCCGTTCGGCGGTAACCCACCCCATCTGGCAACCCTGGATGTGGGGGTGTGGGAGGACTAAAGTGAAGGTAAATCATGAGCGTTCTATCTCCGTTTAGGGTAGTTTAGAGCAATTTTGACAAAAATGGAGATAGAACCGTATAATTCTAACGTCACGAAATGTGAGGAGTTTCAACATGGTCTGGTCTGGTTATGGTCCTGAACGCTGAACCGCTGAACTCACCGGCCCTGGGCAGAGACGTTGGCACCTTGCATGGCGTTGGGGCCCGCCTCCTGGGGCTTGCGTTGGTTGACGTTGGGCTGGGGGGGTCTCATGCCCTGGCCGGCGGGCTGTGGCATGCTGGGCGAGGTGGGGGCGATGGTGTTGGTGCCGCCGGGGTACGGACGAGCTCCCACCACACCGGGACCCAGACCTCGTCCGGCGGGCATGGAGCCGCAGGGCTGCCCGGGGCCCTGTCCGTGCATGGGGCTGCTGGCGTTCATGCCCTGGCTGTTGCCCATGCCAGGCCCAGGCCCGCTGTAGTTGGCACTGGGCGCCCCGCCGTAGTTAGGGGGCCTGGGGTAGTTACCTGGAGACAAAAGATGAAATTGTCAGACATAATCGGGGGGGAGCAACAATGGCTTTTAATGAGTCAATGACTCAAAGATTTCAACTAAGATTAATCTTTTTATGATGTAGACATTTCCATTTGACATTTTTGGCATTTAGCCTTATTCCAAAGCGACTTACAATCAATACATTTTGACTAAGCAATGGCACTTTTCCATTGACCGGCTCGGCTCAGCTCGGCACGGCTCGCCTCGGCACGCTTTTGAAAAGTTCCATATAGGAATCGTTTTCCACTATACAGGAACGACCCGGGACTGTAGGAGGAGTTACGTGTCATAAGATTCCCCCCGCTATACAGATCAGCGGGGGGAAATGCGATAAGAATTATGTCAAAATGCAGCACTATCGTGCACAGATCAGCCTTACAACATGTAACGTTAAGTGCCTGTTACTTGCCGCTTTCAGTTCTAGTAGACTAGTTTAGATCTCGCAACCAGGGAAATGCCGACATGTGTTAAAGCCCCGATTCTATTTTTATTTCTCCTGACACGTTGAGCACTGTGCTTTTTTTTGTTGGTGAACTACCGTAATAAGCCTAAAAAAGTTCAACTGTTCAAAAAGTGCAACTTCTCTGCTTTCAGAAACTATTTGAATGTTTTAGATTGGGCATATAGTTCATGAATTACGATAGTTTGAAGGAACGCTGTAAAATCCTGTCTGCGCCGACAGCTCCGGTTTCGGAGCAAGACGCGAATCTATCGGCATTAGTCAAATACATGCTCACATCCAGTCATCCGCTCACTGCTCTCCATCAAAAATGGCACATCCATCATTACATAATAACAACTGCTCTGATTAGATTGCTTAGATTGTTTAATACATCAACAGGGGGGAAAGCGAGATGAACTCGCGAGTATCATGCTTCCTCCATTGAACGGAAAGTCCTATCTATTCCATTCAAAGTGTTTTAGCCTTCCCCCTTTCCACTGGTAATAAGGAATTGGCAAGAATAAATAGATATAAATAGATCAACATAATGCAGCACTATCATGCACAGATCAGCCTTAAAACATGTAACGTTAGATATATAACGGAGCGATGTATTTCTACAGAAAGGCTGACTGACGCGGGGCTCATACAATCTCCGCGTTTGTTATAGATACGAGTGCTCCGGTGTCTTGCTGGTAGTCAAATATATTTATTTATATATACAGCATATGGATGTTACCTGCCTGTTACCTGCCGCTTTCAGTTCTAGTAGTTTAGATCTCGCAACCAGGGAAACGCCGACATGTGTTAAAGGGAGCAAGAAGCGAATCTACCGGCATTTGACTGCCGCTGGACTGAGGAACAGCATAGGCACAGGACATTGCCATAATAGCGATTTTTTTGTTATGCTTGTTGTAAATAAAAGTTCTATGATGCATTGAAATGACATTAAACTAAGATAATACGATGGTTATCATAATTTTTCTAATCTTTATTAATCTTTGACTGCCAGCCATGTTCAGAGCGGAGAGCTCCACACTGCCAGACTTTTGGGGCATTTTCGCTGAACTTTGAAGACCCACCAAATATTGACTTTTCGGACTACATAAACATTGAACATATCTACCAAAACTTTAGACTCTCTTCTTTCATCAGAAAAAGAAAGTTTGTTTCTAGCCTCTTTGAGTGTTTAGAAATCGGCCGTAGAACATAGGGTGGTTTCAGCAAAAACACCTGATTTTGACCAATAAACAGAGAAAACGAGCTTTTTCTGCAGAAAAAAAAATTTCTGCACTTTTTCTGTATCATCCGACTCTGAACTGTTTGAAGAGTCGCGCGATGGCCGCGATGCTCCGCAATGCTCCGCGCCGCAATGCTCCGCGCCGCGTTTGGCACATACCCTGATCCGTTTCGCCATTACTACAACCCACAGCAAGCCACTTCCTTCTCCAGGCTTTTATCGAACTACTGCCCCCATCTGGGACCGAAATACATTACACCCAAGTCTGAAATTCACTCGCTAGGTGTAGAACATGTCAATAACGCGATCCCCGTGAAAAAATAAATAAATTCTATAAGACGCCAATTGGCGTCTTTGGCAGTCAACGTTACTATTCTATAAGACGCCAATTGGCGTCTTTGGCAGTCAATGAGTTAATAAGTTATTACAGAAACAGTAAGTGACATTTTCCGAGAGCGAAATCTGTTGTGGTATTTAAAGATGGCGGTTAGCGAAGAAATCTATGAACATGGGATGACGATTTCCATTGACCAATCAACGGTGTGCAGCGTCACACGTCACACGCAGCCTGGCCAAAAAGTTCCTTTGGTACCTTTCGCTACCCATCCCGAACAAGAACTAAAACCGGCACGGGTACCAGAAATGGCACGGGTACTTTTGGCAGTGGAGAAAGACCCAGGTCGACCCTGTAGTGGAAAAGCGCCACAAGTGAATCATCAATCCACCAGTCGTAGCAGGAAGAGTAATCCAGCTCAGGCCCGGGGCCATTGGCAGTCTCTGTGATAGAAGATTTTCCCTTCTATCACCTTCTTCTAAACCTAGATTTTTTTTTTTTTTTTTTTTAAATAGACACTGGAGAAACAGAGAAACAGTACAAGGGGGGCAAATAGAAGTTTTAGGGGACACAGTAAAGGGGAAAAGCAGGAAAAAGAGGAAAAGAAGGGGAAAAGCCTGACCAGATGTAGCTTCCACGTGTTTCAAGCCACAACTAAGTTTCAACTAAGAAAAATCGGAATTGGTTGTTTGAGGCACAGACACTTCATTCACCATCCCATTTTTAATTCTCTAAGGGAACCCTTTTAGGCACTGCGGTATTTGTCTGTGGCTGAGAGAAGCATAAGGCCTAATTCCATTAGGCCCGTTCAGAGAGAGAGAAATGAAGCCAAAAGTAATGTCTTTTGGGTTTGAGTCAGATGAGTCCATGAATGGATATTCCACATGACTGGACTCACTGAGCGAGGAGAGAGATCTGTATCGGACCATCAGCAGAACCACCATAACGAACTGTTCCTATGCCGACGTAGCTTAACCAGACACACAGATGAGATTTACAGTCACGAGCGGGACCTAAAGAAGCGCTTTTCCCCTCTCTCATCCCCTCTTTTTTTCCCCCTGCGAATTATGTTTCTGTGCTAAAATGACAGCAGGAGCTCTGCCAGCCACCACTTAATGCACAATTAGGACTGTGATTCCCAGCCTGCCTTGCTCCAGCTGCTGGGAGATCTGAACACAGAGCATTGCCTCATGTTCCACTACTCCCTCAGGGGGATTTCTTCAGCCCAACCACCTTTTTTTCCCTCCTTCTACATAACATATTTCACAAGAAGGAAGAAGGAGGAGAAGAAGGAGAAGAAGAAGGAGAAGGAGGATGAGAAGAAGGAGAAGAAGGGAGAAGAAGAAGGAAGAAGAAGAAAAAGAAGAAGGAGAAGAAGGAGGAGGAGGAGGAGAAAGAGAAGGAGAAGGAGAAGGAGAAGGAGAAGGAGAAGAAGAAGGAAGAAAAAGAAGAAGAAGAAGAAGGAGAAGAAGAAGGAGGAGGAGGAGAAGAAGAAGAAGTAGAAGAAGAAGAAGGAATAATAAGAAGAAGAGGAAGAAGAAGAAGAGGAAGAAGAAGAAGGAAGAGGAAGAAGAAGAAGAGGAAGAAGGAAGAAAAAATAAAATAAATAAAAAACAAACACTTTTGATGTCAAACAAGAGTTCCCAAAATACATGAACCGGTCGTGGCATTGAGGGAAAGCTGCTATTTTCTCCCTTCCTGGAGTTATTCTGGGTCCCCTTTAACAAGCTCTCTTTTACAGGCAGGGGAGAGGAGGAAGAGTGAACTGTAGAACTGTAGGCCCCTTCCAGAGGCTGGCCAGGCTGAGCTCTGGAGCGCTGCCAATTAGATGGAAATTCTTTGGCACCGTCAGGCCATCTGAAGAGCCCCGACCCTGAGCCATGATAATCCCCCAAACCTTCCCTCTGGGGGACTGGTCTGTGACATGGATTTGAAACACGGTCACCAATACCACGGACCCCCCCCCCTCTTTCCCTCCCAGCCACTGACGTCCTCAGAAGACAGAGACCTATAGCACAGTGAGCCGGGTAGCTGCGTATTCCCCTGGAAGTGTTCGATGGCTCAACACCGGTGGGTGGTGCCAAGACAAGAGCCAGATCAGACCCAATTAACTAGGATCATCCAGCCTATTCATCCAGGCGTGTCCGTAGAGGATACCGTATTCTTCCCTCCGAAATCGGGACTCGTAAGCGGAGGAGGGTCGCGTGGCTCTGTTCCAACATGCACGAGCAGGGCCTTTTTTTTCCACAGCTAAAGTAAATCTCCAATCAAACCCCCATTAACTTTTCCACACTCCCACATATGGTACTATCCAGTGGAGGGTCCCAGCCGTTCCATCTCCAGCTGTGCTGTGTTGCCCAGCGTCCGGGCCTCGGCCCCAGCAGTGGAATGACAGGGGCACCGGGAACTATTAATCAAGAGTGCTGGGGTAGCGAGGGGGCTGAGGACGCCGTGAAAACACACCCACACACACACCCACCCACACACACACACGCAAGTCCAGCATTCATCATAAAGGCACGCTAGAACACACAAGATGGATTACCATAATGACCCGATGTGTGTGAGCCCCGATCCAGATGAGGACACGTAGACACACACTCACACTCACACTCACACTCACACTCACACTCACACTCACTCACACTCACACTCACACTCACACTCACACTCACACTCACACTCACACTCACACACACACACACACACACACACACACACGGTTTCGTTTTCATCCTCAGCTGAAACAACACTCCAGATTGATGAATTCTCCGGGCCAGGGCTCTTCCATCCAGCCAACCAGAGGACGGCACGGCTGCAGCCATTCCAAAAACCTAACAACGCCTCTAATAAGGCCCCCCCTGCCCCCCCCTGCCCCCCCCCCTTCACAACCAACAACTGGAGAAAAGCAGCTTACGCTTCGGCGCTGAACCGTCAAATCAAAGGGCGCGGAGAAGCATCATCTCCAGGCGAGGCTGTAGGGGTTTACCTGAGGGTCCGTACTGCCCGGCCTGTGGTCCGTAGGAGGAGCCGCCCTGCTGGTAGGAGCTGTGTTGCATAGACCCCCCCGGAGACGGGTGTGGAGACATGGGGGGCCCAGACTGCTGGGGGCCAAACTGGGGGCCGGGGGCATTCCTCTGCATGGCAGGTGGGAACCCTGGAGGTTGAAACAAACACATACACACACAGAACCCCTTAGAAGCCAACAGTTAAAAAAGAAAAAACTAAAAGAAAGGTGAGGGTGTTACTAATGAGAGACGGAACCTGAACTTCAAAAATCAAAAAAAAAACTGTCTAGTTCTATTGAATGGCAACACTAAGTCCTAATTCACACTATCCGCAAAACACTAACGAGTGTCGCTGCAAATACGATCGCTCCCTCTTTATAAACAATGTGTTCATACCAGCCGCGTGCGCCGCGAAAGAGCCGTGAGGGCCCGTGGCCCTGCTGCGACATTTGCCCGCTTCTAGTTTTTATATCTGACACTGCGCGCCGGCGAATGGCTCTCTTATTTATTACCACCACCTCACGGGTCCAAATGACCCCTGGTTTAAAGCCATCTGTCACTCAACACCATCTTTCCTGTCAAACCGAAACAACTACCGTATTTTCCGGACTATAAGTCGCACCCGAGTATAAGTCGCAGCAGGCCAAAAATGGGTCATGAAGAGGAAAAAACCACATATAAGTCGCACTGGACTATAAGTCGCATGGTTCAAGGGAACGGGCTTGGCGGAATCAGCGGGGAAAGAAGACCCTGTTGAGCTTGACTCTAGTCTGGCACTGTGAAGAGACATGAGAGGATTTGTAAGCCCAGGAAGGACATAATTCACGTTAAAACTTCTTCTGAAAGGTTAGAAATACTTAAATTATCGAGTGTAAAGCCAGGGCTAGCTAGCGCGTTGCTAACGAAGGTTAGCAAAATGGCGTCGCGGGAGCAAGCAAACAGGATGGAACAGCCTCTGAAAGGTAATAAATGACTTTAATATCGTGTATAACGTTCATAATAGCGTGTATAACGTTCATAATATAGTGCTTAATGTCCACATTGTCGAGTGTAACGACTATTTATCGTGTATAAGGCCATGACAAAGATAGCTTGGTGAAAAACGGAAGTAGTTAGGATGAAGGGCGGCCTACAAACAATGCAACATTGAACAGCCTCTGAAAGGTAATAAATGACTTTAATATCGTGTATAACGTTCATAATATCGTGTATAAGGTCCATAATATCATGCTTAATGTCCACATTGTCGTGTGTAATGTCCACATTGTCGAGTATAATGGCTATTCTATCGCGTATGTGGCGCTAGCGGAAGTAGCAAAATAGCCTCGCGGGGGTAACTTAGCAACATAGAACAGTCTCTGGAAGGAATAAATGACTTTAATATCGTTTATAACGTCCATAACATTGTGTATAAGGTCCATAACATCATGTTTAATGTCCACATTGTCGTGTTTAATGTCCACATTGTCAAGTATAATGGCTATTCTATCGTGTATGAGGCGCTAGCGGAAGTTACTCCTTGGTTCATGTCAGTCAGAGATTACCGTATGTCAGTTCATGTCAGTCAGAGATTATGAATTATTGATATATAAGTCGCACCTGACTATAAGTCGCAGGACCAGCCAAAGTATGAAAAAAACCGCGACTTATAGTCCGGAAAATACGGTAGTAAGCGTGGACGAGACAACAGGAGGGTCGGGGGAACCAGAGAGAACAATGCTAGTTTCCAGATGAATCCTTTCATCAGAATTGTCTAAACAATACCATCTGGAAGGACATCGCCAGAATTCTAAATGTTGCCGATAAGCTCTTCCAATTACGTTTTTAATTCATTCTATAGGCCCCAACTGTGCAGCTGTTCACCAGTTCAACGTGCCTGTCAGATATTAGTAAATTGATCTGAAGTTAAATGGCAACAAGCAGGGAGAAAAGTGGCTCCTCCATTCCGGTTGGTTCTTGTCTTGTTTTATATATATTATCGCCACGATGCCTGGCGGATCACGTCTAAACAGTGAATGCTGCACTTGGGCTGTTTTTCGCTTGCATGGCAGGATATTTGAATGGGGACTAATTCCGTCCCTGTTGAAAAGTACTACCAAATGCTCCAGTTGACATCCAAATCGGCATTTAAACTGATCTGAACACATGCCAAATAGCACAAGAGCTGCTCCCCATCCTGCCAGAAAAGGTCTCCAATCTGAAAAATTTGAACTTTTCATCTCTCTTGATGAAACCACTTGAACGCAGTACCTCTCACTTGCGCGCTCGCACAAAACATCCGAGGCCCCAAAGGGGAAAAAAGTTGTGACCTAAAACGTCAATAGGTGTATCAGAACTCTCTCGGGAACATTTTTAACTGAAGTAGTCCAACGAGCTTCGGCATCAAATGATAATCGATATGGATATATTGATTCGTTTATATGAATGCCGTCATTGTAAGAAAAAAAAATCGTAGTGAGAAAAAACTCTCCATCTGTCTATTTCATACACTTTTGGACCGAGCCAATGTTGGACACGACTGAGTGGTTTTTTGCCTGACTTCTGGCCACAGTAAATAGCTGGAGTAACATGGTATGAGGTCATTGACTGCTGAGGGTGCCTTAATCAAGTCCTGACAGACAGTGAGCAGTATGGCCACAGCTCCTCTATGAGGGCAGAGTTCTGGGGGTTGTGTTGACAGCTGCCCAGTGGTAGGATGGGTGGGGGGGGGGAGACTCCTGATCTATGGCTAATGTGTTCTAATACCAATGAAGCCATGGAAAACACCTGAGGCCCGGCAGTAATGGGGATGTATCTGACGCAGTTCATCGCTATACATTATTAGGAGAGCTACAACCTACTAGCCATTCCCAGGGTCCAGATGAATGTGTGTTATTAAGCCTGAACAGAACGAATGGTAACCTTACTTGTAGTCATCACAGGGACACGTAATGGGAAGGTGAGAATCTCACCTCTCTCCTGAGACATGGGCGACTGACTCAGGGTGGAATGGGAGCCCACATCCGACACATTCCCAGGGGTCTGCGGGGCCATCTGGGTGCCTGGGCGGGAGAGGAGGGGGGGGGGGGGGGGTGTAGAGGTGTGTGTGTGTGGGGAGGGGGGTGTTAGTGGGGGCACAGAGACAGAGAGATGCTTAGAGAGAGTAGAAAAACACCACACAAACACACACACACAGCACACAAAATTCCAGCTTCGGCATGACAGTTTGTTGGCCTGAAGAGCAGTGTGTGTCCAGCTAAACCCCCCCCCCCCCCCCGGGACCCATGTGTCTGGTGCCCTTTAATGAGTCCTTCAAGGCTGTGGGAAGGAACGGGGGGGAGGGGGGTGTCTGGATGCGAGCAGCGGTTTCCAGGGTGACGCTGAGGAGATCACACGTCAGAGGCGCTCGGGCTCCGCTCCGGTGTGTGTTGGCTAACGTCTGACGGCCCTCTCCCAGTAGGGGTGAGCCTGGGCTGTTGTGTGCGAGCGGGTAAATGGTCTCCCGCAGACCTCGTTATCAGTACCAGGAGAGCGGGGGAGAGATGGGGAAGAAAAAAAAGTGTGCAAAACTCCCCCCAACTAGCCCGTCAAACAAGGAAGGCCAACAATGCTCTGCACTGTGGGAGAGTAATTGTGTTAGTGACTCCAAACTGCTAATATAGTTTAGAAACTATTTTTAATGACTGAGGCCTTTGTTTAGGAGCTGGACCGGAGCTCCTCCCCAGACCCAGCTGCCTTCGCTGTAAGGACTTCTTCTCTCCCCCACTGTGACTAACTACTATACAGTCTCGCTAACTCAAAAGAAGTTCAGAAAGAGACTGGTCTATAATGAGACAAAAGGCCTATTTTTCCACAGCTGAGGCCGGTCATGACAGCCAGCGTCGGCCCGGCGAGGCGGTGGGCTGTCTCTCCAAAACTGTTCTGTGGAAACAATAATGGCTGAGATACCAGGAAACAAGCCGAGCTCACGCTCTCTTGTCGTCTGGGGGTAAGTGTGTGTGTGTGTGTGTGCTAATGTGATGTAGGGCCAGTGTGTGTGTGTGTCTGTGTGTGATGTGAGGCGGGGGGGGGAGGGGGGCGGGGTGTAGGGGCCCTGTACCTGGGACACTGGCAGGGGAGATGGGGCCGGAGCGTGATTGGCTGGAGCCCACGGGGGAGCCCACCGGGGAGGGCGAGGGGCCACTGCGCAGGCCGGGGAGGCGCGGGGACACGTGGGGCGAGAAGGGCGACTGGGCCGGGTTACTCTGCTCGCCCTGGCTGCTGGTGGAGCCGGACGCGCTGACCGCAGAGCTGATGGCCACCTCCGTCCCCGTGGGCAGGTCGTCGATGGAGCCCGACAGATCCTGGAACACAGCAGAAGAAGAGAGGGGGGGGTTAGGAGGGTGGGAACCAAGGGTGCAGCCAAGGGAACTGCTGAAAGCACACAACAACACATAAAAACGACAAAACAACAGTGACTATTCTTCACTTCTCTTCAACGGGTAGTGAGCCGTAAAAACACATTGAACAGTTACTGGTATGACTCGACTAGGGATGGGACAGCATAATCGATTAATCGATCATTTGTTCCAGAGGGTCAAAGTTGATTTGTAATATTTTCGTTGTATGGTACCTGTACTATATCAATGACAATAAAGACCATTCATTCATTCATTCATTCAAAGTCGATTTGTAATATTTGGACAGTTGACATTTTCCCCCCCATTCAAATAAACGCGAATTAACGGACAGAACTGATGTCGGACCGTGTCAAAAGCTCCTTCTGGGCACACTTCAAAAGAATAGAAGACGATCGTGTCCAGTGTGGGATATGTGGAGAAACCGGACAGCGATGGCAAACTTTTTGGGGAGAAGAATACTTGAATGAATGAACGCATCGGACCAAAAGACGGAGCTGGAGAGATAGTCACAGCACCGGACCGGTGCAACAGATCAAGCCCCTCTGTAGTGGTAGAAAACAAAAGAAAACAACCAAAAAAGATACCCCGAGCTCTCACGTGTCAAAGGCTCACCTCTCCATCCCTGTCACGTCCGTCCCTGCTGAGAGGAGATTTTCCGCTGCAGGTGTTTTTCGGTCAGATGGCTCCCCTCTTATATAATATAATATATGTCATTTAGCTGACGTTTTTATCCAAAGCGACTTACATTGCAGTAGGTGCATACATTTCAGTATATATGGTCCCAGCGGGAATCAAACCCACAACCTAAGCGTCGTTA
This sequence comes from Nansenia antarctica, assembly GCF_963989245.1. Lineage (NCBI taxonomy): Eukaryota > Metazoa > Chordata > Actinopteri > Argentiniformes > Microstomatidae > Nansenia > Nansenia antarctica. Next base: position 58,972,905 of record NC_137688.1, on the reverse strand, counting down.
GCGCCATGCTCTACCAACGGAGCCACAGAGGACCACATTATGACATGTTGTTGTTTCTTAATAAAAACTGGAAACTTGAAATGTATATGCCTGTCCGCTAAGATCTTAATTTTCCGTTTCCACAAGCCCCCACCTGCTTTGTCTAAATGTTGTTGGGTAGGTAATTTCATTGTTATTCTCCTTTATTGTAAAGGGCATTTGTTTTGGTCCCTACATGTGTCCTATAACAGCTGTTTATTTGTTAGCACTAGCGCCTGTCGTTTAGGTGCCCTATGCTGTGTCATGTTTTCCGTTGATGATTACCATTAGGCCTTTGCAGTTTTACAACTTGTATCTATCACGTTATATGTGTTGTAATAAAGTGCTTGATTGTGTTCAGTTGTCCATATAGTGTATTTGGCTGTTTGATGTCGGGTAGGCTATAGCTAGAGTATTGGTAAACATTGGAATTGAACAGTTTTAATTGTATGGCTATACAAAATGCACGCACCACTGTAATGCGTGTGTCGGTATTAGCGGCATCAGCTGCTTCTGTTCTGCATTATTGTTATGTTAGCCGAATTTAAGTATTCAGAAGAAGAAATCGATGAGGATTAACACCAGAATACATTCGATTTTTCAACTGTTAAAGTTTTTATTTTTTGGGTGATTAAAGATATCAAGTGATTTCTTGCCGATGATCCACGGCTGTCTTTGTGAATGTCGACTAATCCTTCATACCACCCACTGACTAATCGACCATGAAAAATGTGAGTTACGCACATCCCTAGACGTTGTGTCTAACACGGACAGACGTGAGATGGGTGGAATTCCGCTCTTCTAGACCAGGAGGGGTTCGAGTCCATTAAAGCCGACCCAAAACCAGCAGCGAGGAATGGAAAATAGGCTCCCATTCAGGCTAGACTTCTGTCTGCACCGCCGGTGTTTTAGCAGCAGGGCAGGCACAGCCTCATAGCAGGCGTTCACCATTTGCTTACATTATTGAAAATGAAATGGGCAGAGAAACATCTCCCTGGGCCATTTAGGCAAGATTCATCAAGTACACCCAAAAGAGTGCAAACTCCTAAATATCCCTGTTAGCCAAACCAACAGGTCTAGCCAAGGCGTAATAGTGCCAATGAACTTCCATCAAACGGTGGCGCGGGACCAAATGGCTTGCCACCCTCTCCGTCGATGGCTGTGGAAAAGCGTGCCCTCATGAGTTTGGGTTGGCATACGGCGCCCATCTGGGGCTCGTCATAATGACACTCACTCTGAGGTGATAATAGCCTTTTTCAGACTGAATGACCTTTTCACACGCGCGCACGCACGCACACACACACACACACACACACACACACACTAACTATAGCCAAGCACTGTAGAACATTGCGTCCCCTCTACACACGTTTCACAAATCAGAGCCACCATTATTATTATTATTATTATTATTATTATTATTATTACTACCAACTCTTAAAACAAGCATGCCCAACTGTACCAGTATGTAATGTCACCCATGGTTCATTAGGGTTGCCATAGCTAACTTGGAACTAAAAAACAGCCAACATGAGCCCCACCAAAGGACTTCCTACTTTAACATCATAGAGTGGGTCTCATCATTAGAGGGCTGGGGGCCGGGGTGCTTCTATTAAGCACAGCCTTTTCAGCTTGTCTTACATATTTAAACAACAAAGCCTTTATTTCATCCTTTCAGAGCCATTGGAGGACCACTTAAACCTTTTGCATATTCCTTAAGACTTGTGCTGCTTGCATGATTTACGATTATAATTATAATTATTCAGCCTCATTGGTCATTCAGGCTTTTTACCCCCCCCTCCCTCACCCTCCACTCGACAGTGCAGTGAAAAGGGGGAAAGATAAATAAATGAGTGCGGGGCTCTCTTTGGGCTGCTCCTCCAGCGGAGCCCCTTCTCTCTCCTCCTCGTCTTCGTCGTCGTCTGTGCCAGTGGAAGTACGCGGCGCTCAACTTCCTCCAGCGGACACCTCGCTGGTTGAATAATGCAGAGTGGCACGCACTCATCCTTCATCATTCCTCCTGACAGACACCCGCATCCCCCCCCTCCCCCCCGAGCCAATTAAAACACACAGGAATAATCAGGGTGTAATTGGGGGGAGAGGCGTCGCTCCGCAGCCCCGCACGTCTGTCTCCCACCGCAGCGAATCAGCAGAGCCGTGGAGAGGGAGACCGTCACAGCACAACACCATGCTCTCTCTCTCTCTCCCTCTCTCCCCACACTGTGCGGTGCCCTTGAGTTAGGTCTGCTGCAGCCGTGGAATAAAAAAACAACAAATGCGTTTATCAACATCAAAAAATGAGACGCCGTGAAGTGTTACGAGAACCTACGGCATGAACAGACACGACATCGCAGAGTGGGGTTAGTTGCGGTTTCGTTTATTTTTTATTTTTTATCCCCCCCCCTTCTTCCCAGCAGTCAGAATGTCTCCATCTCGGAGCCTGTGTGTGATTCACCAGTGTGGCTGGGAGCGGTGTGTGTGTACCGTGTGGGCGAGAGCACACAGAGCTCTGTGCCTGACTATCACACACTGTTGCCTGACTACACCTGCCGTGCTCGTCCCCTGGATTCGTAGCACAGACAGGAGAACCCGTAACACCCCAAGACGTTGTGGATCAACCTCTCCCAAAATCATCGGAGGTCTTGAGAACATCGTGTCGTTCGGCTTCACCGACGCCATTTTCTTTCTCGTCCCAGTAGCCCCGTGGTTCTGGATTGCCTCTGAAAATATGTGGCTGAGAAGACATGGGGACCTGGGCCTTGCCTTGCCTAGACCGACCCCCCCCCCCCCCCCCCCACACACACACACACACCAACAGACACACACATTCACCAAACTGTGGGAGGATCCCGCTCTCCCCTACTGTGAAATCTGACAATCTGAAAGCGTGCTGGCGTATTAGGTTTGAGGAGGGCTCTCGGAGATGGTGGCAACGTGCTTCATAGCGGTATGGGGGAGGGGGGGGCGGGTAGACCAAGACTCAGGAGGGGAGGGCACCCTGCCGCCGTGAGGAGAGGGAAGAGGTACATCCATGCCATGTTGAAAGGTGGACTGACTTTTTGGCTTTTTTTAGATGAGGTTGATGGCATAAATCCAGTTTCTGGACTCCTGATAACGTAACTGTGGGTGACACATACACGTGTGTGTGTGTGAGCTCGTGTGCGCGCGTGTATGTGTGTGTGTGTGTGTGTGTGTGTGTGTAGATGGAATGACAGCTTACTTTTACTCCATCTGGCCCTACTGTGGGTCGGAGTGCTTTGTTAGTGTGTGTGTGTGTGTGTGTGTGTGTGTGTGTGTGTGTGTGTGTGTGTGTGAGTGTGTGTGTGTGTGTGTGTGTGTGTGCGTGTGTCAGTGAACTTGGATAGGAAGATGCACTAGCCCCACTGATTTTAAACCCAGACGCCACTACAAAGCAGAGAGGAAGCAGAGAGCGACGGAGAGAGAGGAAAAAACAGCAGACTCAGGCACTGGTGCAGAATGGTAATGAGAGAGCCAGCTCCTTTGTGTGTGTTATTGTTTCTGTGATGTGCACAGATGAGAGAGAGAGAGAGAAAGGGAGAGAGAGAGAAAGGGAGAGAAAGAGAGAAAAAGAGAGAGAGAGAGAGTTGGGTATGGTTCTTCCTGAAGTCTTCTGCACTCTGAAATACCAGTTCACATGTTCTCCATCTCACAACATACCCTATTGCTTCAGCAATAACAACAAAAAACAACAACACACACACAAATGAAAGAGCAATGGGGCAGTGGCAGACCGATACAAGAGTGGGAGGCGCAAGCAACCCTGTTTGTCCTCCACATCTGCTCCTCCTCGCACCGTGCCATGCCATTACGCTCAAGGTTTCGGCGTGATGGAATGA